>NC_056741.1:408644182-408944182 GCF_019279795.1 Protopterus annectens
TGCCCCTGTCCAGCAGGGACATGGGTGGAATCCCAGGAATGTATTTTCTATTTCCCATCCAGTTATCCAGATTGCACTTAAAAAGGGGTAAAGAGGTACTCTGCTTGACGTGGAGAGGAAGTTTATTCCATAGATGGGGGAGTCTCTGGGACACAAATCTGTCCCACCAGCAAGACCTATTGATGTCACAGACCAGGTTGAGGCTGCATGTGCAGGTCACTCGAGTGGAGCTCGACTTGCAGATATGCAGCAGTCCCATCAAGGCGAGGTCCGAGATTGCCTTATATGCCAGACAGAGGTCACCTCTGAGGAGTCTGTATGAAACAGAGTAGAGGCATAGGGCTTTTAGCCTATCTGTGTATGGTAGATTTTTGAGGACCTGGATTCTCTTGGTGAGGAACCTCTGTGGTCTCTCCAGCTGCTGCATGTGCTTTGCGAGGTACATGCCAAAATGGGCATTGTACTCAATAATGGGCCTTATAAGGGAAGAACACAGGGATGTTATGACCTCCTTGTCCCTGGATGAGATATCCTCATGTAGAAAGTTTTCCGTACAATGGAAGCAACATGGTGGTCAAAAGTCAGGCTGCTATCAATCTGAGTGCCCAAATCCTTCACGACTGACTGCATGCTTAGAACAGTGTTGTTAATGTGATAATTTGTGGGGACATCTCTCTCCCCAAAGGGGATGATGATACATTTTTTTGTATTCAACTTGAGGTAATGTTTCTGGCACCAGTCATTTGTTTGGGTAAGACTGTCTTGGAGGATGTCCATATCACTAGAGGAATTGATGACAGCTCCCAACTTGCAGTCATCTGCAAACCTGGTCAGCCATAGCAGAATAGTATATCCCAAATAAAAGAGGCCCCAAGACCGAACCTTGGGGTATGCCACTCAATATGGGTCTACTGCTTGAGGTGGCTTCCCCTATTTTGGCTAGGTGGGTTCTATCAGTGAGCCAGTTTGCTACCCATCTGGTAACATACGGATTGATGCCTATTTGAAAGAGTTTATCTAGTATGCCCAAGTGGGGAATAGTGTCGAAGGCTATGGCCAGGTCAAGGTAGGCAGTGTGCACTGTCTTCCCCTCATCCATGGCTTTAGTGATTGTCTCAAAAAAGTTGACCAAATTTAACAGACATGACCTCCCCTTGATGAAGCCAAACTGTGTGGGACCGAGTGTTTGGAGGTTGCCAATGTCCTTGTTTATGAGGTCCATGATAATCCGTTCCATGGCTTTGCAGATCAGGCTAGTTAGGCTTATGGGTCTATAATTTCCCAGATCAGTGGATGCTCCACCTTTGTGTAAAGGGATGACAGCGGCTGTCCTCCACTCAGCTGGGATAAATTCAGGTTGAATAGGGTGCCTAATGGTGCTGCAAGTTCCTACCTGAGTTCATGTAGGATGCAGCCTGGGAGGTTGTTGGGTCCCATGGAGGCTGTATTTTTTGCCTTTGAGAGAGCAGTGATGACCTGATCCCTAGATATAAGGGAAAGGGGGCAGTTACTGGGAATGTCCTGATTTACTGATGGGGAACAGAGAGGTGAAATTTTCCCTGAATCTGTCAGCCAGCAAGTTTGCTATGTCTACAGCATTTGTATATGTAGTGTCTTTGACCACCAGTTCTGAACAGATCTGGGTGCTACCTTTGAGATTATGGACATATGTGATGAAGGCCTTATGACTGTCTCTAGTAGATGTGGCCAATTTGGACTCGAAGTTTGCTTTGGAGTATTTCACTAGTGCTCTTATCTACTTGTTTAGGCTAAGGAGAGAGTGCTTCCAATTGGGCACCTGCTCCTTCTTGTTCCTGGTCAGCAATTTATTTCTTCTGTTATAGAGTTTATTTATTGCAGATGTCCACCAGACAGATTTACTCTTCCTTGCGGAGGATGATTTAGTCCTGTCAGGTATTCCTGATTCCATGGATCTATATAAATGTTCGTATAGTAATTTGGTACAGTTTTGGATACTGATGCCAGTTCATAGAGAGGGGGAGGGGCATGTGAAGCTGTTTATCCCATCCCTCAGGAGGCAGTAATCAGCTTTGGAGAAGTCTTTTTGATTGACCCTAGCTAGAGGGGGATTGGGGAGATGGTGACTTCAAATGTGATCGCTTTATGGTCTAATCTTATAAGGGAGGATAATACAGGAGAGATGCAGTGGCTACTCATGTTGGTTAATACCAAGTCCAAGATATTATTACCTCTTATGGGGGTATCGACTAGCTGTTCCAAAGCATTTGCATTTACAAAATCAAGGAATATCTGGGTATTTGTGTTCTGGCAAGAGTAGCGGTTTACTATCAAAAATTCGAAGCAAACTCTGTCAACTCCACTTCCATCGAGAATCGGAATGTCGAACTCGGCAATGTCTTACGCCGATATTGCTGAACTACAAACCTCACCCCTATCTCGACCCATGTTAAAACCCATCCATAGGTCGAATTTGGTTTGTGATTCAGCAATCTCGGTGTTCGACAATGTGAGTTTTGAATTCTTTCGGTCGACCATATGTGGGTCGACCGAGTTCGCTTCGAATTTTTGATAGTAAACCAGAGTAGCTCTTCCAGTCTATGTTTGGGTAGTTAAAATCACCCAAGATCAGGGTAAAGGGTTGAATCTTGATAAATTCGAAGAGGTCTAGATAGGCAGTTTGGGCATCTTGGGTCAGATTTGGGGGCTGGTAGCTAGATATTATTTGTATAAGAATCTTGTCAGTAGTTAAATGCACCTGGAGTGTCTCCTGTGCATCATACTGTTTGACCATCCTGGAGTTGTATATGTCTTTAATGTATATTGAAACTCCATCTCCTTTGGCTTTACTACCCAGAGTTTGGGGTCTGACTGTATGATAGGATGAGTAAGCAGGTAAGGCTGGGGTGCTCTCCACAGTTTTGAACCAGGTTTCTGTGACCACACAGATGTCAGCATTTTCCAGGGTTAGGAATGCTTGCAATGAGTGCAGTTTCGTGTATAGACTCCGAGCGTTAAGCAGCATGACCTTTAATTTGTGTTTTGTTGAAATTTTTATGTTGGTAGTTTTAACCTCACCACTTTTCCTAAAAAAGGCATTATAGGGGAGGCAAGAGCCTTTGCCAGAATCCTGAAGCCCAGGTGAGACAGATGCAGGCCATCTCTGGCAAAGCATAGCGGTCTGTCAGCCACATCTTCCCAGGCTGTCAGGTACTGGATTCCCCTGGAATGACACCAGAAACTAAGCCAATTGTTAAAGCCAACCATTTTCTGTTTGTATTCAGGCAGCATTCTGGGTGATGGTAGAATGCTGCTCAAGACTAGGGACATACCTGCCTGGGATACATATTCAGTGAGTTCAATCATGTCTGTCTTCATATAGTCCAGGGAGGTATGTCTCAAGTCATTCACAGCAACATAAAAAGAGTTATATTAAAAAAAAAAAAAAAAAAGAATACAACATTTGGAATATTATTAGTATTTGCAAATGCTGTCACCTATCCAACTGATCAGGCTCATGATTTTTATGATTTGGGAACTTTCAGATGATTTTCTCTAACACTGCTAGCCTTTTGTTCCATAATCAGGCCTGATGCCCCTTCTTACTTTACAAGTGTAACATTAACACTTCACAATCCACTAGAGCTGACACAAGTGGAGAAGCCAATACTGTTACCCATTTACCTTCATGTGCCACCTATATTAAAGGTTTATTCCGCTGAGGTGTGGCTATCATCAGTCTGACAGGATACTATTGTTGGTTCCTTTGATGGTCGGACAGTGGTTGCAGGGCTTTTGGGCAATGTCACTGGCCCTTAGTTTCTACTCCTTTGCAGATATGGCTTAGGTGTGCAGTGCAACTATTCTTTCATTATGCAGTACTTATTAAAAAGGTCTTGCAAGTATCTGGTCAGGCACCATCTTTGTCAAAGCTGCAGACCTCATTGGTGAAAAGAAATCAGTGTTGTATGTGATGCTGCTTCTGATCTTCTTAGCTGCTCGGCAGCTAACACTGGAAATCACAGTATAAGATATTTGTTATATTTCCAGTGTTAGGAAGTTGCAGGAGGTCTTGAAGGAATTTGCTGAATTCTTGAGTCTAATTCCAAAACAAAGGTGATACACCCTGTTACTTCACAGACTCTCTCTTGGATGCACTTTTCTGTGAGATGTTTGTAATGCGTATATATATATATATATATATATATATATATATATATATATATATATATATGGGTCTACTGTATAAGTTCGAAAATACACTTCTTCAAACTCACACAGTAGACCCTGGGTTATGCGAAAGTGTACTTTCGCGAAACCTGCTTCAGTGAACAGGCTACTACTGATTTTAGTGCAGTAGTTACGGACCTTAGGGTTAGGGTGCGGGCCATGGTAAGGGGATAGCTAGTAGGGCTATCCCCTTACCATGACCCGCCCCCTAACCCTAAGGTCCATGACTACCGCACCACAGTAGGGGATAGCCTGTCCTCTACTGTGGTGCAGTAGTCACGGACCTTAGGGTTAGGGCACGGGTCATGGTAAGAGGATAGCTAGTAGGGCTATCCCCTTACCATGACCCGTGCCCTAACCCTAAGGTCTGTAACTACTGCACCACAATAGAGGGCATAGCATGTTTTACTGCTGTCCTCCACTGTGGTGCAATCCGTTCGTAGAAGCTGAGTTCGCAAAAGTGCACTTTCGAATAAGTGCACTTTCGTGTAACTGAGCGGTCTACTGCTCTTTTTTTAATACGTGGTATTCGATGAATAACAGTAGACCCATATATATATATATATATATATATATATATATTTATATTACTAGCAGTTAGCCTATCTGTGACATGGATCCTGTCAAAGAGTATCTTCAGTAGGTGGGTGAGACCTTGTAAGCTAGCTTCTTGAATTATCACATGAACTGTTGAGAAATATCTGCAAAGATGTGGTGTCAACTTGGATCATCCCAGTACTGGGCTGGTAGTGACCATGGAAACTGCCAGGATTTGTGCTCAAGAGGATGATGTGCCATATTTTCAAGAGCTGTTTGCTAGATAATATGATACTGTCAGGTCTAAGACCCCCTGAGGGACAATTTGGAGCCTTTACCTTGCCCAAGAGGGTGTGAGGCCTCCATTTACATGGAGACAGTTGTTACATTTCAGGAATTCTTAACAAGTATACTTTACTTAAGTTGATAGGCTCACCACCCTTTCTGGACATTTCTGTTGTTCAGAAACTCATGTTAACGGCCCAGCAAAGTAATCCTGCACATCCTGAGAATGTAGCGTGCTGTTGCTTATTGAGCTTGTAAATAAGAAGTGGCAGGTCTCTGTCTATTGATATATTTGGCTTCAGTCAACTTGTTTCACAAAGGATTTCATTGCTACATCATTTACTGACCCAAATGTGTTCAGGATATAGCAAATGATATGAGGATTTACTAGTGATAGCAATTTTAGGTGAAATCCAGAATATTGTGCAAGCTGTCCATGAAGTGATTTCTCTATGTAGTCCAATGTGCCTTTGTCAGCATGTCGATATAAACAGTCTTTTACCTGTTAATGAAGGGCAGGTAACCTGATCTTCTGCACAGCTATATAGTCCCCATCAGCCCTAAGAAAATAAAACCTTTTGTTGAGTCCCTCTTGCCTCCTCTTTCTCTCCATTCTGTCTTTCAAAAAGCTGATGGGAGACCAGTTCTCCCTCCATGTCCCTGGATGAAGATTATAGTGGGTAGGTGAGTTCCAGTCCAAGAATATTGTACAGTGAAATGTTCTAGAAATCCATACCTTTCTCCTTTGTCGTCTACTCTCCAGAAGCACTTTCTGTTGAAATCACTGGTGTTCTGCAAGATAGCCATCCAACCCTTAATTGAAAAGACTTTTGTGCAAAAGGTTTTGTTCCTATTGCTTATTTTTATAAAAATGAAAGGAGCCACACCACTTCTGGATCTCAGCTGTGTAAACAAATTTGCTAGTAACAAAAAATCCTATGAGAGGTCTTCTGGGTACTTCCTTCTTCCTGCATGGTATTTCTGGCCAACAAGATGACTGACCTCATTCAGAAGGCTTGCAAATAATGAGATGTATATTCATGTGAGGCATCCAACCTTGCATTGGTTATTCAAGTTAGGCTTCTGCTGACACATATGTTGCAACTGTTCCTGTGTTGGGTTTGGACTTGTGTATAGGACTGACCTCATGGATTGCCCCCTAGTGCTATTACATATGGATGGAGGACATGGTTGCCAGATGTCCCTATTTGAGCGGGACCTTCCTGAGATCAGCAACCCAATGCTGAGTGCCACTCTGCCTGTTAAAATCCTGGAGAAACAGCCTCCGCTTTGTGAATTTTCAATGTGAAAGAGCGGGCTGTTCCACATTGAACAGAAGAGGCTCTGCTGTGCGATTTTTGATTGGCTCATATACCGGCATACGAGCCAATCAAAAATCGCAAAGTGGAGATACTTCTGTTTAATGCAGAACAGCAGGCAGTTCTGCATGAAAGACCTTTTTTTTTCTTCCTTTCCCCTTGGTCCCTACCTGTTCATTTAGAAATATGGCAACCCTGATGGTGGCAGAAAAAAGCTACATTTTGGAGTCTTCTTGTTGGATACTGCACCTTCATCAGACACTTGATATGGTTAATCCCTCCTCATGGGACTATGGTCTTTGTCCTTTCCGCAGCATGTAAGGGCTGTTTAAGGGACAGCTGTTCCCTTCTTGAAAGTCATATATGTTAGGCACCATTTGAGGTGCTTTGGGATTTTCCAAATTACTGCAGTATTAAGCTTGGTCCTACAGTTTGGCCAGACCTTGAATCCATATCACCTGAAGATGTGTATTTAAACTTAAAAGTTGAGATGGAAGGGGGGGCCCTGTTGGGAGGTGTAATATAGACTGCTGTTCCCTATTTCACCATCGTAGTACATCTGCTCTTGGATAAGTGCCTAATTTAATTTGATCCTGCATAGGACTTACAACTGTCAATTCAACAGACTCTGAGGATCTTTCTGAACTTTCACATTATCCTAACCACCAAAATCATATATTTTCCCTTCTCAAGCCAAGACATTTTAAGGACTAGTGTAGAGAGAAACTAGACATTGTAGAGAATAGAGAGATGGTGGAGCCAAGATCCCAAAAATATAAGTATAAATGTAAATAGAGAGACTTGTAGGCTGGAAATTAAAATACTTAAACTTTATTACAAAACACAGATTTAGGTAAGCGCTTTTGAGGCAATCCTCTTTTTCAGACCTTAATACAGAAATAAATTAGCACACAAGGTTTAAATAAAACCAATAACCAATAAAAAATCTTTAAAAATCAGTGACGCAACCCTCTTTTTTTCAAGAGAGGTTTTAAAGATACAGTACTGTTAAGACCAGGTGATAAGTAAGCCTTAAAGTCCACTATCCACCTTAATTCAGCATATCCAGTTTCATTGTTACTAGCACCTTCTCTAAGGCTCACATTCATTTTTTGCAAGACCAAGAATTTAAAATTGTGCTCATCACCACAGTCTAAGACATGCATAGCTAATGCATTAGTAAGTTTTCTGTTCCTGATATCATTAAGATGTTCCATTACCCTTTCCTTCATAGTTTTATTGGTTTTACCAATATAGAATGCACTACAAAGATTGCACTTAGCAAAATACACAATGTTTTTAGTGGAACAATCTGCATAAAATAAAAACTCTACAGGTTTCTGATGCACAGGATGTAAAATCATGCAGGCGGACCAAATGTTATTGCATATTCTGCAGTTTCTACATGGGAAAGTCCCTCTACATTGTGAGACAAACCTGTTACATGTTTTATTCTGTTTATAGCAGAGTTTCTTTTTCAAATTCTTGCTATTTTTAAAACTAAAACTGGGTGTAGAACCAACAACCCGGCTAATCTCGGGGTCAGTCAGAAGAATGGACCAGTTCTTTTTAATGATGTCACATGTCTTGTAGAAAAAGTAAGACATAGCCTATTGACAGGTAATGATGAAGGGATTGAGAATGTCAGGCAGTTTCTTATCAAGGAGGGCAATTTCAACAATACCAAAATCAATATGATATGTGCTCTTCTAGACTTGATTCTAGAGAACATTTTTTTTTGTTTCAAAGAGAGTTCTTTCTTCAAAAAGTGGGAGTTGCTATGGGCACAGCATGTGCCAATACATATGCCAATATTGTTTTGGCTCAATGGGAGAAAGAAATTGTGTATACCTCTGACGTACAAGCAGCACATTACATTTTATAAACGTTTCGTGGATGATATCTTTTTTGCTTGGCATGGTGATGAGACACAATTGGACACATTTGTTAGGTTTATTGATAACACCACTGGATACCTTTCCTTCTCCCTTGGTTGCTCCAAAGAGGAAATCAACTTTCTAGATGTAAATGTTAACAAAAATATGTTTGGCAACATCTCGACCAGGATACATAGGAAGGACTGTAGGAAGAACAGCATTCTTCACCATTCCAGTATGCATCCTAGGCACATTACTAAGAATATAGTCAAGAAGCAAGTCTTATGTTGCAAGAGACTGCATACAGACAGGGAAAAATTAACAGATGCTATGAGTCGTCTCACCACAGAGTTTGTTGACAGAGGATACAAGAGGGTTGATATTGATAGAGTGATAATTGAAGTAGACTTACATGAAAGTCACAAAACCAAACCCTACTACTCAGATGAGCACTTAATGAATGTACCCCCAGATAAGCAAGTCTCCTCATTACCTGTCAATAGACTATGTCTTACTTTTCTAATGATATCTACAAGACATGTGACATCATTAAAAAGAACTGGTCCATTCTTCTGACTGAGCCCGAGATTAGCCGGATTGTTGGTTCTACACCCATTTTTAGTTTTAAAAATAGCAAGTATTTGAAAAAGAAACTTTGCTATAAACAGAATAAAAGATGTGACAGGTTTGTCTCACAACGTAGAGGGACTTTCCCATGTAGAAACTGCAGAATATGCAATAACATTTGGTCCACCTGCATGATTTTACACCCTGTGCATCAGAAACCTGTAGAGTTTTTATTTTATGCAGATTGTTCCACTAAAAACATTGTGTATTTTTGTAGTGCATTCTTTATTGGTAAAACAAGTAGAACTATGAAGGAAAGGGTGATGGAACATCTTAATGATATCAGGAACAGCAAATTTACTAATGCATTAGATAAGCATGTCTTAGACTGTGGTGATCATCACAATTTTAAATTCTTGGTCTTGCAAAAAATGAATGTGAGCCTTAGAGAAGGTGCTAGTAACAATTAAACTGAATGTGTTGAATTAAGGTGGATAGTGGACTTTAAGGCACACCTATCACCTGGTCTTAACAGTACTGTATCTTTAAAACCTCTCTTGAAAAAAAGAGGGTTGCAACACTGATTTTTAAATAATTTTTATTGGTTATTGGTTTTATTTAAACCTTGTGTGCTAATTTATTTCTGTATTAAGGTCTGAAGAAGAAGATTGCCTCAAAAGCGCTTACCTAAATCTGTGTTTTGTAATAAATTTTAAGTATTTTAATTTCCAGGCTACAAGTCTCTTTATCTACATTTAGACACTAGATATTGCTTAATACCCATTTATTGGAATGGGAAGCAGCTGATGATGGCCATTTTTCATCTTATTTCTCTGCAGAAACAGCTGATAGCAGGACTTTTATGAAGGCTGTGAGTTGCGTGTCCTCATCCATTCTCATTGCTCTCCAACGTCAGACTCCACATGTTGCATATATTGCAAACAGGATTAAAAGTGTGATGACAATGATGAATTGTCCAGCCGAGCATCTCTTCCTTCCTTTAGAAGAACATTTTGAATCAGAGTCTCTGGAGGAAATACTGTTGTTGTCTTTTCAAATGCTCAAAGTTAGGGCATATTTTTATGGAAACATAATTTTTTTCAGGATAAACCGCAACCATAGTGAGTGCAAAGGCCTAGATTTTTTGCCAAAAAACTTGGGGGCTCATTTTAGTTTCCATCAGACCTCACCAAAACATGCATTCATTTTACCTCACATCACGGCACAGTTGTTGCATCCCCAGCACTTCCCAACCCACAAAGGCTATCTCTTTATCCACAATTTTATTCCATAATACATCTTTGTCTCATGTGCATAGTTGCTACTTGGTCAGTCCTGAATACTTTTTACAAACATTATAAGCTCTACGTCTGTGTCTTCCTTTAGTGCTGTGATCATTTCTGACAGACAGCCACCCAAGAGGACTGATCTGGAGACTGCATACTAATTGTTTCTGCAGATGCAACTAGTTAAAATCAGTGGTACTTACCATAATACGGGAGTTGTGACAAGAGCTCCATTTAGTTTACAAGATGGATATGACATCAGTGTCAAATCAGTTAGTTAAACAAATTTTGTTTTAATGCTTATTTTAAAGCATTTTGCTTGTATGTTGATCAGGGCATAATAAGAAAAAAGGAAATCTATGAATTAATACAGATGTATGAGAAATTAAAGTTTTGTTAAATTCAAAACAATTTTGCATGTTAAAAATAAATTATGAAAAGTTTTGCCAAGGTGAAATCTTCATTGGGGCCCATGGTTAACAGGAGAATGTCCTCCTGGGATAGCTAGCAAAGAACACTGATCTGGGGGTTCTGTATTTTTTAATTTCTTCAAGTCTTTTGGGTTTCTAATACCAAGATGGGAATGGACCCCATTCCTAAGTCAAAGTACAATTAAAGTTCATGAAATTAGTATTGTTTCAATCTTTGATGTCAGCCAGTAGTGCTCTTCACAACACCCACAATGTGCCCAGTAATAACTCCTTCTGCAATTCATACGGGGTTACATAGACTGGTAACATATCCAAATACGACTGTAAATTCTTTTTTATCAGACCCGTTGCTCCTACGTACTATTGGAACTGTCTGGGTATCTTTCTTCCACATGGCTCTTGTTTCTGCCTGCAGATCCTGGTATTTTATGACTTTGTGTTTCTCTGTATGCAAGACACTGTAGTCACTAGGTGTGGTGATTTCAATGATCAATGCTGCGTTTGTCTTCTTTCCTGGCCCACTATATCTGGTTTTCTAGCATCTATCTTTTGAACTGTTGGTAATGGGTGATCCCATGTGATATAAACTTCATCATTTTCTATGATGCTTTGTGGCTCATGTTTCCAGTGTTTTTCAGCAACTTTGATACCATAATTTTTGCACAATCCCTAGTGCAACAGTCTCGCCACACTATTATACCTTTCAGTACACAGTCCTTCTGCCATTAGTGTGTCACAACCAGCAACAAGGTGTTTGACTGTTTCCAATTCGGTTTTACAAAACATATATTTGTCTGTTTCTCCCACATGTTCAATGGACTTTGTAAACCAGCATGTACGTAGCCCACTGTCTTGGGCTGCCAATATTAACCTTTCATTTCTTGGTTTGAATTCACCTCTCCTTAACCATTCCTGCATTCATTCTTGATCAACATGAGACTCTTCCAGAAGTTTCCTATACTTGCAACTGTATTTATGTTTTTTCAACATTTCTTGCCTTCTCATCTGGTCCTTCACCTTATATTCTTTCTTTTGTTTTTTTGGCACATTCAGTTGCTGCCTGGTTTTTATCCACTTCTGGTTTGATTTCCATTCCTGCTTGGCATCAATATGCTTCTACAAGATTAAGCAGAGACACAAGTTTCAAAACTTTCACTACATTTGGATCTTGTGAGGTCAGTAGATATGTGTGGAGTCCAGGGTTGCCAGATTTCCAGCCCCCCAGGTAGGGACAGAAAAAAAAAAAAGAAGGTCTCTCACAGCAATTGAAGACCAAAAAAAAAAAAAAGGTCTTTAATGCGGAACACAGTTCCACATTAAAGAACACTGGCTCTGCACTAAACACAGAGCTTCTCGTGTTTAATGCATTGCAAGTGAAGACAAAAAAAAAAAAAAAAAAAAAAAGGTCTTTAATGCGGAAAAGAACAGTAGCTCAGTAGCTCTGCACTAAACACGGAGCTTCTCGTGTTTAATGCATTGCAGTTCCACATTCAACACAAGTAGCTCCGTGTTTAGCGATTTTTGATTGGCCCATATACCGGCATATCGGCCAATCAAAAATCGCTAAACACAGAGCTTCTCGTGTTTAATGCGGAACACAAGAAGCTCCGTGTTTAGCAATTTTTGATTGGCCCGTATGCCAGGTATACGGGACAATCAAAAAAAAAAAAAAAAAACAAAGAAAGCGGAGGCTGGCCGGGATTTAAACCGGCAGGGCGGGACTCGGGATCAGGCTGCTGATCTCGGGGCAGTCCCGCCCAAATAGGGACATCTGGCAACCCTGGTGGAGTCCCACGATTGCAGATCTATACATGTAATCATTTTCAAAGAGGCCCATCCCTCCTGCGGAACTGGGAATATGTAATCTTGGTATACACTGATTTTTATAAGTCATTTGGTGAGCATGAAGCATCATTTTTGTTTTAATATCCAATCTATCCAACACTTTTTGGGGCCACTCACTCCAAAACTGTAAGTTAGGACAGGGAGAGCAAATGGATTTATAGCTTGGATCTTGTTCCTAGATGTCAGTGCTGTTCTCAGGAGTAATTGAAGACTTCTAAAGTATTCCTTACTGAATTTTATTTGCATTTGTTCATGTTTTATTGCTGATCCTTCATCAGTTCCCAAGCATTTATACACTCCCTCTTGCTCAAGTTATTTTATATCACATTCCTTTCCCAAACTGATGTTTTCCTGATGTTGCAGTTTTCCTTTTTTAAAGATTGCTTTTGCACATTTATCAAGACCAAATGACATTCCAATATCATCTGAAAAAGTTTTGACAATCTGCAGCTGTACTTTCAGTTCCTCATCTGATGAGCTATACAGTTTTAAATCATCAACAAAGAGAAGATGAGAAGTCATTAGACTTTGATGTTTTCTAAGAGCTAAATTGTAGCCATGGCCCAAGATGTTAAGTAAACAGCTTAATGGATTAATGGCAAGGCAGAATAGCAATGGTGACAGTCACCCTGGAATATCCCACTTTGAATTTTTATCCCTGGGATAATAATCTGTCCTTTATCATGGCTTAATTGCAAAGTGGTCTGCCATTGTTTCATGGTTACTGTAATGTAGTCAATCAGTGTAGGGTGTATCTTATACATTTTTAAGGACTCTTTTATCCATGAATGTGGGATACTATCAAATGCTTTTTTTGTAGTCAATCCATGCCATACTTAGATTCTTCCCTTTTTTACAGTTCTCCACTATAACTTTATTTAGCAACAAATGATCCTATATTCCATATGACTTTCATTCATTGCCCTTTTGTTCTACTGCCATAATTGAGTTTCTTCTAAATGACTATAAACTCTGTCGGAGTCAATTCCCGTCTATAGTCTATACGTCGTTGGAAGACAAGTTATTGGTCTATAATTTTTAGGGGTAGCTTGCAGGTTCACTCTTAAGTAAGAGCATTGTTTTTCCTGTTGTTAACAGTGCAGTGTCTGTTCAAGGTGTACATATAAACAGTTATTTCTCATGGCTAAATCCTCATGCAAAGATGTTAATACTTTCAGCCAAAAGTTAGGTACTGCATCTGGGCCTGGGGTTTTCCAATTGGAGGCTTTTCTTAACTTTGTTTCAATCTCTCTGGCTGTTACTTCATCCCATTTCATATCTTGTACCTTTAACCCTCTCATTTTTTCTTTTACTTCTTCTATCCATTTACCATCTTTTTTATGTTCCACAGGATCTTCATAGATACTTCTCCAAAATGTATCTATTTCTTTTTTTTTTTTTGGTAGTATTTCAATTCCTTTTACCTTATTTCTCAGTTCTCTATAAAATTTTTTTTGGATCATCAGTAAATTGCTTATTTTGTACTTTTCTTTTATATTTATCTTCATATCTTCTAAGTCTTTCTGCCTGTGCTGAAATTTTTAGTTTGTTATTTACAATAGTACATGATAGATCCTGGTCTGTTCTTATACTGTGCATTGCTTTTATCATATCTAGCTTTCTTAGTATTTTTGTTGATCTATTCCCTCTTCTATAATCTTCTAACAATGACACTTCTTGTGTTAGCTGCTTTATAGTTTTCTCTATTCGATATTTCCATGATGGTATTTGCTTTTGCCCCTTCCTTTCCCTCGCTACCCTGTGTTCCCGTGGTAGACCTTTATCAGTTATTAATTTAGGATCACAATAAAATATTCTGTTTACTTCTGCTATATCGTATGGATCTCTATGGACAGTCCTAATTACTGCATTCATTTGTTTTATCAAACTTCTGACTTTTGTGGTTTTAATAACCTTTTGCAGTCTATTTCTTTCATTGCTCTTGATGTATCTGTCTATGTCTATTAAATCAAGCAACTCTTCTCTTAACTCATTTTCTTCCAAACTCAGGGCACATCCCTTATTTTCCATTTCCTGTGGGCATTCTATAAAAGATTCTATAGCATCGTCCTGTGGCACATTCTCTTCAACTTCATCCTGTGCCATCCGTTGCTCTATCATATGTGAACTCACTGGCCTATCACTCCTCAACATTGACTGCGTCAGAGTTTCCAGTTTCCTTTTCCTTCCTTTGCTGTCTAGCTTCAAGTGAACGTTTATACTGGTTTCCTGTGGAAGGCTCCAAAATATCTGTCCTGTATGCTCCTGCACATGTTGCTCTATGATGGATAGTCACATAATTCTGGATTTGAGATTAGACATTTGGATAGAGGAAACATTCTACTGTATTTTGCCATCTTTAGTATCTGTTCTCATTTGCTTGTTCAGAGTTGAAGTACTCTGCCTCAGCAGTGCATTATGGGGGTTGTCGGTGGGGTGTAGTAACTAGAGAAGTTTTATGTATCAAGTGCTCCTTACATCTGCAGCATTGGTTGTGTTTTCTGCATCTGGAGCTGTACAATATCAAATCAAAAGTTAAGGGTACTTACCATAATGCTGAACCTCTTAGAAGCAGCTGTGGCCAAAGGACATTTACAGTGCTGCCCTTGTACCAACCCCGTACCTCATGTAGTCAAATAAAACAGATATAATAAACTTCTTATACTTTTATTATAGTAATCTCTTGATTATGGTTCTTACATGAATTTAACTGATTGAAAAAAATGTGTATATACATTTTCTGCAGTCTGTGTGCTAATATCACAGAGGGAGTATGTACTAAATGTTCTGTTGATCTGTGGTCAACTTTACATTCATAGCTTTATAGATGATTATCATGTTAATAAACTTTAAAGGTATTCTTAAGTCTAGCCATGCTTCCCAAGTACATTATACAGGTTATACCACTCATTTTATAAAGAGTATAACTTGGGTAAGTGTAGTCAAGCATTTACTTGCTTCTTCTTTCTATGAAGGACATAGTTAGCAGACCAGGGGTATATTTATGATTCCCCATCCACTGATTCAAGCTGTGCTTGAATAAGTGTAGGGAGGAACTCTACTTCACATGGATAGGAAGCCTGTTCCAGAGAAGGGGTAGTCTCTGAGATACATACCTGTCCCTCCAACATGAGTAATTTATTTTGCAGATGATTTAGGTCCCTAGATCAGGTGTTTCTGGTATTTGTTTTGCAGATGTGGAGCAAGCCCATATGAGCTGGATCAAACGATTCTTTGTAGGCCAGACATAGAGTGCTTCTCAGCAGTCTGTAGGAAACTGATTGCAAGGATAAGGCTTTGAGACAGTTTGTGTAGGGCATGTTGTCAACACCATACATTCTTTTTGTGAGGGACATCTGTGGATGCTGCAGTTGTTTTATGTGCCTAGTCAGGTAAATACTGAAGGGGGACATTGTACTTAATAACTGGTCTAATGAGGGCATAGTACAACAGAACTATGAAATTCTTGGACTTGTATGAGACACCCTTGCGTATAAGTTGTGCAAAGGAGAATGATTTCCTTACTACTGTAAATACATGATGGTCAAAGGCCATGTCACTGTCTGCATGTGTTCCCAGGTCCCTGATCACAGTGTCAACTCTTAGGGTTTATTATCAATGCAGTAATTTCCTGGTATGGTTGTCCTTCTGAAAGACTATTATGCATTTTTTGGTATTGAGTCTTAGACTGTGACTCTAGCACCAGTTATTAGTCTGTGTGAGGCCTTCTTAGAGGATGTTTGTATCTCTGGGGATTCAATGAATGTGCCTAGCTTGCAATTGTCTGCAAAAGTGGTCAACCAAAGGGCTTTGATGTCAGCTTTGACCTTAGAAAAGTAGATGCCAAAAAGGAGCAGCAGAGCCCTGGGGGATTCTGCTAGTGACTGACCTTTTTGTGGAGGTAGATTCCCCTATCTTGACTTCTTGTGTCCTATTTGTGATCCATCTGGCTATCCAGCCAGTGATGTAGGGGTTTATACCTAATTTCTAAGCTTGGTTACAGTGCCCAAGTGGTGTATTATGTCAGATGCAGTGGCCAGTTTGAGGTGGGAAGTATGCACTGTTTCACCCTTGTCCATTGCTTTGGTGACCTTCTTGAAGAAGTCCACCAGGTTAAGTAGGCATGACCTGCCCTTGGCTAAGCCAAACTGGATTGTATCCAATGTCTGCAAGTTTCCTATGATGTTATTTCTCAAGTCCACGATTATTCTTTCTGTGGCCTTACATATGAGACTAGTCAGGCTTATAGGACATCTGAGGATGGTCTGCCCTTGTTCAGAGGGATAACAGCTGAAGTCCTCCATTTGTTTGATACAAAGCCTGTCTGGAGTCTATGACTGAATGGCACTTCTAGTGGGCCCAATAGGTCATGCTTCATGCTATTAATGAGGCATCCTAGGATATTCCCAGGTTCCAATTAAGTGTTTTTGGCTTTGGGTAGTGCATTGAGGACTTGTTCCCTAGTTATAGTTGTGAAATGATATGGTTGGGGATATTTCTTGAGAGATCGGGGAAGACAGTAGGATAAAACTGGAGCTGGATTTATTGACCAGTAGATTTGCTATATCTGGAACAGTATAGGTGGCTCCTTTATGATTAGTATGGCACATTGTTGTGTATTGCCATGGAGGTTTTGGACATAGCAAAAATGCCTTGTAGTTGTCCTTAGCCTGGGAGGCAACATTTAACTCAACTTTGGCTTTGGTTGACTTAATTAATTCCCTGAGATGTTTATTTAGTTTGGTGAGGGAGTTTTTCCCTTGATGGGCATTGTACTTCCTATATTTGGCCATGATTTTCTACCGTTTTGTCATATAACCTATTCATGTTGAGATTCTACCAGGGTGGTTTGTGTTTTTGAGTTTGTTCTGTGCTTATTTGAGGTAGTTACTGCTACTTCTATGAAACTGTATACAAGATTTAAAGGGTTTTTGTGAATGATTCTGCATAGTCAGTGTTGTTCCCTGAACTGGGTCGAGGCTTGACATTTTACCGTGTGGCTACTTTAAAATAGAGAGTTTGCCTTGGAATAATTCCTAAACGTTCCAAGGTTTTATTTTTAATTCAAAGCAGACAGCTTTATGGAGAGAGCATTTTATACTACCATGTGGTCACTGGTATTACCATCTTCTCCTCACTAGGCACTTCTGATGTCATCACTTATAAAGTGTTGTCCGACACTCTCCAAGTCAGACTTCTACTGTGATATTAATATAGTACAGACAGTATCAACACACACCAAAGATTGCAGCCACAGCCATGAAGACACATGGGATGAAACAAAAACATGGGGGGATTTCTTACATTATGAAAACAAATGCACAATACAATGATAATGTAGACATCACACCCCTGTGAGCAGACCAAGTGATATATGATCTGTGTATTGAGGTAGATGGTATGCAGAATGTCCACCAGCATGTTCCCACAGTGGTGACTACTCCCTTGTATGCAACATAGCTCCTAAGTATGTGCAGGACATCCACTTCAAAGGTCATAATACTTCCATAGTTCATAGCCTTCATCACACCGATAACTGAGTACAGTGCAACCTTCTTCATGTATCTCCCTACACATCTTCCAGGGATCCATAACTCAAGTGTACCATCTTTGCCACAGTGAGCTCCCACACATCTTATTGGCCATACCTAGGTATTTTTTTTTTTTTGCATAAACATTACTGTCTGATAGTGCAGAACCCCCATCAAGTTGATATGACAGATGCATGTGTGATACCTGTTCCAGTGATGCACACAGTACATACATAGCTGTTTGACAACATTGATGGCATGAGTAACATTTGTGACAGTGTGGATTGTACCATATATATACCATTCACACCAGTCAACTAGCCTGGATTGATCATAATGTCACATAAAGCAGTGTCCCTCCTAACACTTCCAGCAGATGTTGCACTGTCAGGATGGTGGCTTGATTGCCCTCATAGATTGCTGACATCTCATAATAGTTGTACAAGTGTCTTCATGCAGAACTATCTTGGATCACTTACAATGACATATGTTATATCATAGACATGGGAATACTGGTGGTATTATTCTGATATTGTCCATGATTGTGCATGTTTCTGTTTCCTGTTGTCCATGAGCCTGTAACTATGTGTCCCACTTGGTGGAGACATGCTGACATTACAGTCATATTCCAACAACTCATTTAGCATGGCTTCACAATATGCACCTAACCCCGATTGTATATAACATCCCTGATAACATTGTTCATGTCAGGATGCTTCTATCACAAAGACATCTTCTCCATTGTTATGTCACCTTGTGTGACAGTCATATAATATGCATTTTCACTGTGTAGTCCATACTGTATCATGTCAATATGTGATTAGTGTTCCTGCTACTACTGTCTTCATTTACATATCCTGCTGTACATTAAGATGTTTTACCTGTCCTCTTTCCCTGTGTTTATTCCTACAATTTTTCTGTGTCCCCATTCAATACACATACTTTCCCTGACTGTTTAGTTTAGATGGCAGTCCATATAGCATATGGGTCATTTTCACAGCTTTTATACAGAATGCCTAACATGGGATTCCATGATACTCTGCACTGTATACACTGTCTTGTAATGTGTTTGGACCATATACATTGCTATATTATTAACCCTGGTAATTATTGTGGCATTTTATGCAATCCTGCAGACCTAGTTTGTCCGTAGGTAAACAGGTCTACATGTCTGCTGCTATCTGTGTTGCATTACATGGTTTTCTGACCGGCAACACTGTTGCTAGCCATGAAACTGTACTTGTTTACATTTAAACACAGTGCATGGCATGAATATGTAATTCGCTCTGCTGCTCCCCGTGCAAACATATAAACTGTGTAGGCTTCATGTGATGCCTAGATGGAGTTTATTGAATCCCCAGGGGTGAATATGCCCTTCTTAACTTCCATCTGGGGCTTCTCTCCCTGTACATCCAGAGCTAATTAAATAAGAATTCTCAAAACTTCAAGACAAGTTAAAACAAAATGAAATCTGACCTTACTGAACTGAATGGGATTATATGAATCTGTTTCATTGAAAAGTGAGACAGTCAACCAAACTAATAGTCTAGGAAATCTTTTTCACATCAACCACGGGATTTAAGTCTTGAGGACATTGGATTCTTAGCTTCCATTGAAGGATTCCTTCAAAATCTCACATGGGTAATCATGAGCATGGAGGATGCCATCAGTCCCAAAGTTCTATAAATGAGCTGGAGCCTATTTTTGTAAACTATCTTGGGAACCTTGGACAGAATGTCCACTGTCCTTTCTAGGGGCCAGTCTTCATCAAGGAATGACTTGTGAAATTCAAGACTTGAATCAGATGTAAGCCACTTCTGTGGTGGTTCGCTTTTGACTATGTCCCAGATGACCCAGATTTGATTAGTAGCTTTGGAGCTGGAAAATCTGGCTTTCAGAGGGATGGGAGTAAGCACTTTGGCCACCTTGTTTCTCCTGGAAGAAGACTGTAGAAGAGTCCCACTGCAAAATCTTCACCTGGACAAAAGGCCTGATATTGGATTTCTCGCAACTCGAACTTTGGGAAAGCAAGCAGACCAAGAAGTGTGCAAGCAAGCACTGTTCCTGGAATTGTGTGTGCAGAAACATGCAGTCACCCTAGCTGCAACATTTTGTGAATTATATTCTACTTTATAGAAAATGGTGAGGGTATTAGGCAGAGTGGAATTATGGTCAAATGGTGTCCTAGGCAGGATTATGGACCATGCCCCATCCATACCAGTATCCCTTTTCTTTACAATCTCTCCCCAGATGCTATAAAATAACATTCAGTTTTATCAATGTACATGCTAATTCATTATTTTCATTTACAATGATCACAGATCTCTGGATTTAATTTAATTGAATTGTTTTTATTTCATTTTAACAACAAAACATTGAGAACCAGTAACTAAACAAAGAAACAAACAAAAAAAAATCTCTCGTGTTGAGACACACCATTAAACTGGAAAATACTTCATTAGTTTTTCATTTAGTTTTCTGCCTGCCTGGACCATGGGAATTGTATGTATGCAAGTAACTACCAGATGCATCCCGCAGCTACAAATTTTGAGTGGCTTAAAGATCTCCACAAATTTAGGGGTCTGGGGACATGGTCTCCTAAGGAAAAAAAAAAACTTGAAATTAAATTGTAATCATTATAGCTTGCTAAAGTTGTCTTGTTAAAGAAAGTGAACATAAGTAATATTTTTGCTGTTCCAAAGAATTGGAATTTATTTGGCTTTTTTGTTTTTATCACAAATATTCAAATATTTACTCAAGCACTTGCCACTGCAGTGCTAACTTTAAATGTGAGAAAATTTGTCATATCTGAGTGGTTAAGATAAGATAAGATTCCTTTATTGTCATTGCACAAGTACAATGAAATTCATAGCAATCCTCCTAAGATGCAGTCACATATAATGAACATGAATAAATAAGAGAATACAATATAATACAATACCAAACAATACAATATAGTGCAATACAATGCAGTAAGCAACTAACTTACAGCACTTGGGGTATATTGCACATGAAAGGAATAAAGTAAGCTGCACAGGAATTTAATGCAAATGGCCATCATCTGTATTCAGTATGAGTATTTAGCATTGTTCAGTTCACGTGTGGCTCTGAGATAGAAACTGCTCTTAAGTCTGTTTGTCCAAGTTGGAGCAGACCTGAACCGTCTGCCAGAAGGCAGAAGCTCAAACAGGTGATGTGCAGATTGAGAAGGGTCTTTCAAGATGTTGGTTGCCCTGCTGAGACAGGGAGAGCTGAAGAATTCCTCCAAAGAGGGCAGTGGGCAGCCAGTGATTTTCTGGGCAGACTTAATGATCCCTTGAAGGGCCTTCCTGTCTGTTGCTGAGCTGTTGGCATACCATGTGGAAATTCAGTATGTCAGCACACTTTCAATAAAACAGCGGTAAAAAGACACTGGGAGCTTGTCCTGCAGGTTACTTTTCCTGAGGATCCTCAGGAAATGGAGTCTCTGCTGTGCCCTCTTGACTGCCTCCGTGGTGTTCTTCTGCCATATGTACACCTAGAAACTTGAAGGCAGGAACCCTTTCCACACAGTCTACATTGATGTATATTGGGTTATGATCTGCATTGTGCCTCTGGAAATCTGTTATGAGTTATTTTGTTTTGGCAGAGATTAGGGCAAGGTGTTCTCAGTGCACCATGCAGCTAGTCTTTGAACTTCATCTCTATATGCTGTCTTGTCTCCTCCTGAAATAAGTCCAACCAGCGTGTGATGTTGCCCGCAAACTTAATGATGGTATCAGTAGAATGGAAGGGGACACAGTCATGGGTGTAAAGAGTATACAGAAGGGGGGGTCAGCACACAGCCTTGTGGGACATCACAAGTTAAACATAAAAAAATAAAGACAAGTCATGCCCCTCCAAAATGATGTCCTGGTGATCTGTTTACCAAATGTAAACCAAAAAGAGGACCAGAAATTCTAAGTCTATATGGATATTTGTCCATGTTCCCTAAAACGATTGCACCTTGTGACTTTCTGCAAGTTTTCTCCAGAGTTAGCATTGTTGCTTACATTCACTCATGTATGGTCTGATGAGCCTTCAGATTTTGTTGACACCTCAAACTTATTTCAGGGCATTTTATGCTCTAGTGACTTTAGAAAGGTTGTGCTACTATTAGAGAATGGGGCATTTAATAGCTGTAGACTGTTGTTACTTTATTAACGGCAATGTCATTTTAAGCCCTGTGCTAAGTCCATTGATTTTTTTTATAACAGACTAATAAACCTGTAAGTTACTGTTTTATTAACAATATCATTTACCATGTTGCATTGTTTGGATTTTCCTGAATCACATGGGAAATATGAAAATGACTTAGTTTGGTAGCTACTTTACTGGCAGGTTATTTACACCTGGATTGTGTTTCTTTGTATGTCTTAACAGGGTTTCACTTCTAAATCTGGAAGCCCATATTACTGAGTCTTAAAATCTCAGGAAGAAAATAACGAAACATCAGAATCCTGAACGGTGGATTTCACACATGGTAAATAAACACTTGGCCAACTGACACTGAAATTCACACTGAGGTAAGTAAAACTCACCTAGGAGGGGGGCTGCACCCCCCACACCCCCATACCGCTCCAACTAAATATACTAATTCTGGGATCTGCCATTTGGGATTCCGATGTTTTGTTATTTTTGTCTCGTGATTTTAAGACTCTGTAATATAGGCTTCAAGATTTAGAAGTGAACCCCTCTTAACAGCAATCATTTTTTTAGTGCTTCATTGCAGTGTTGTTTGGGTTTATTTAGTGTCTTTATAACTCAATGATAATTCACTTTTATAATCGGTATTTCATTTTCTTTTGGTATTTATGTTTTTATTTGGTACCTGCGGTGGTGGTGCTGCGGTAGCATTGTCACCTCACAGTAAGACCCTGTCTGGTTCGATTCTCAGCTAGAGTGTCTTCTGCGTGGAGATATGTGTGAATGGGCGTACCTTCATTGAAGGTTGTGCATCAGGGCTGGTAACTCAGCACGTAAAAATCAACTACCAATCATTAGCAGACCGGAGTTCCGCTGTGGCAACCCCTAACTGGGAAAAGCCGAAAGAAGCAACAACATTTATGTTTTTATTTGCCTTGCTTTATCTTTTTGTAAATGAGCTTAGGATTTAAATTCTCTAATATAGCTAAAATGAAGTTCTGCAAGTGATGTTTACTGGAACCACTCCATAAGGGGATCAGAAATTTAGAGCACAGACATACTTGTTCATCATTGATATCATAGATTAGTATTGGACTAACTGCCCTCATGGGCCATTTTAAGCCTAGCCAATCACCCCATGTGAGAATCAAACCCTGCACCTTGTGTTTCTAAGGTAAGCACCTTAACCATTATGCCAGCCTCTCCCCCTCCCCAATAAACAGCCTCTGCAAGGCTCAAACCCAAAGTGATTTACCACTAAGCCATGGCAGATATACAAATAAACAGCGCTGGCAGATCTTGAACCTGGGTTCATCAGGACCCTGTACACTATAGTCACAGCAGTTAACCACTAAGCCATCAGAGGTGTGTTGACAACTCATACACTATTTTTGGCAAGACTTTAAACATCTGTGAGACCAAGAATTACAAGGAAACCCTGTATACTCAGACTAAACTGTCAACATCAGTGCCACGTTATCAGCATGCACACATCAAACCCTACAAATGTGGAGGCTCTGAAAACATCACCCATAAAAGCCTCAGCTGTATCCTAAGAAGCAATACACTCAGTAAAGCCAAAACCTTAGCTCATACACATAACATATTACACAGACCTTCCACTGACCCAAGTAAAGGAAAAATAGAGTTACCATGCAATGGTAGTGGGAGACTCCACAGCCTGAGAATATCTGGAATTAACATCAAACCACTCCTGCCAAATGTCCATAGGGCAGACAATGTGAGCTGACAACCCACAAACATGTTAGTAATCTCTAGTTGCAGACTGCAATGTAAGTAAAAGATACATATACCCAGTAAAAACTATTAGGAGCTTGTGGCAGTCTTTTGCCTATCTGAAGGCAAATTAGAGACATCTCAGCTAGGTTGCAAATGATTAAGGCTAAATATGACATTGCTATTCACGCTTGGGTGAACAAACTAAGAATACAATGGGAGGAGAATGACAGAATTAAGGGGGTATTAAGGGAAGGTATGTATTGGAAGCAATATAGCAGAAGAAATTGAGAATAGTTTCTCTGCACATGTACAGAGTGAGGAGATGAGTACTGGGTTCTTTGACACACTACATGATATAATATGATTATTGAACATCCTAGCAACAATCATGAGAAAACACATCTGCTTAGCAAATCCTTCCATTGCCTCATATAGCAGCCAAAAGTAATGACAACATTTTGGCCTTCAGTTACTAGTTAAGGACATTGCATCATTCACAGGATATTCAGTGCTCTTTTGCTTGGACTGAGTTTTGAGACAACCCAGGAATTTCCATTACCATATTGACTTTTTAGACCCATTTAAATTCTAAGTAAAAAAAGGAATGAAAATTACAGACACATGCACAAAAACATCAGATGTGATAATAGCTTTGCTAAATGTCAGAAGGCTCAAAAAATGGATGACTTAGAAGATTTTCTCTGCTTGGAAAATATTGATATTTTTAAGACACATTTATTGAATTATCACTTATGACATAGGCCTTAGAAAAGCTCTACAGAGTTGGGCAATCAGCCTCTGATCCTCTGATCATACCAAACCATCTGAGAGAATTATGAATGTTAAGTTTCAATTTTACTACTGCATTTCTTGCACTTGACTGTATTTCACATCAACTGCTGCTGGTTCATTTCTTGTTTGACCAAGCTGAATTTTTCTGAATCATATGGGAAATATGAAAATGCCTTAGTTTGGAACCTACTTTACTGGCAGGTTATTTACACCTGGATTAAATTTCTTCGTATGGCTTAATAGGGTTTCTCTTCTAAATCTCGAAGCCCATATTACTGTATGTCAAGTAGGCTTTTACATATTTAAGAAAAGATCTGTACTGTTTTATTTTGTTGCTATAGTTAATTTAAGAAAAAAACTGTACTGATTTTTACACTGTTACCGATTTAATTTAAGAAAAAAGTATTCTGCTTTAATTCTGTTTTTCCATTGCACTTCTTTTGGCCATAGTATAGTTTGGATTCAGATTGGCTGAATTCAGTTCTGTTTGAGGATAGCACTAAAAATCAGGATATCGTCATTTAGAGAAACCCTCTGTACCCTAACTGTAGGGGTGTACAGTAGGACTATCTAACTGAAGGTTACTGGTTCAGGGCTCAGTTTGAGCTGTTTCATTGACTCAGGGCTCAGTTTGAGGTATTTCATTGGTTTCTTTGTATTAACTAAAAAACACTGTAGAACTCAGAAGAAAATCTGAAGCTTTCATCAAAAAGACTTCATCAGAAATTTCTGATGAAGTCTTTTTGATGAAAGTATCAATAAAGTCTGTTTACGCTAATTTGGATGTTTTCTTCTGAGTTCTACAGTGTTTTTTAGTTATTTTGCTTTGGTGCACTGTTAGTCCATTTTGTTTTGTGGTTTCTTTGTATTAGCTGCTTTGCTCTTGTTTGCGCACTTGCACCATTGCACCCTGCCACACAGGGGGGGGGGGTAACTCTTGACGGTTATAGACGCAAAAGCGCCGATAGACATATTTTCCCTTAGAAGCAGCTGCTATCTAGCAGACCAGTTCTTAAACAGCTCTCGTTCAGTAAACCACCTAGCAGTGATTTTACCTCTTACATATCAACACATATCAACATCAGACCCTATAGATCCCCTTTTTTATGGACCTCCTACTGTACACTCCACAGGTTAGTCCCCCTAAAATAGCCCCCTACCAGATACCCCCATCTTTTTCTCCTTATTTGTAGAGATACTAGTTTCAAACCTTGCATTATGGACGGTCAAATTCTCTCTGTTTCTCCTGCTAGCTTGGTTGACATGTTTTTTTTTTTTTTTAGGCAGTGCAGCAACTGCTTCATGCACACTGACAACCCCTTACTCCTAAATCACTCAAGTATAATTTGTGAGGAAATGCTCCTCCACTAATAATCTGGAATCACTGCTCTGTCGCACCCAGAACAGCAACACTAAATAGGTTGTCAGCTGATATACCATGACTCCTATTCATAATATGCATCCAACACATAAACTTTCATATGTGGAGGTACTCTCCAGAAACCTACCTAAACACCAGAGACCTCCAAAACATGAACATGCTATACCTAACACTATACCCAAAGCACCCAGTGCACACAAAAACACTAGCATCAGTGTCTCAACAAATAAGTTCTTAGGGATATGCACATCTATTCTAAATATTTTAGTTATAGGTGACTCTATAATGAGACATACAGACGTCCCACTCACCAGGTTAAACAAGGAGAAGGTTACAGTCAGCTGTCTGTCTGGTACAAGAATTCATCTGATCACACATGCACTGAAGTCTCTCAACAACAAATACCGTTATGACTCAGTCATAGTTCATGTTGATGTGAATGACTTGAGATGTACCTCTCTAGACTATATGAAGAGAGGGGTTTACTTCATTTGATTGAAATGTCAGTAGACTGACTTTCAAATAACTGAGACCATAACAATGAAAATTCACAAACTCGACATGCTAACTGCCCAATGTACACAAAACCGACAATATAACAGTCACCCTTGCCTCCCATTAAACGGAAATATGAATTTAATAAATTACACCATAGCAACAGTGCACTACCACTTTAAGAAACCAAACTATGTACCTAAACTCACCTACACTGCTTCCACCAACCAATGCCCGCAAACCCAAACAAAATCCCACTGAATATTCATGACAGTATCTATAGCACCAACATGAATTTTCATTACAAATTCTAAAATTCAAAACTTATAATTATTTCCCTTCTACTTTTACGTTTTTGCAGGGGGGCTGCACTCCCCAACCCCCCCTTGCAAAACCAACTCCGAGATAGCACTACAGCATGGAAATGAGCAATTTCCTGTTCCACTCAGCTTGGAAAGTCAGCATTTTAAGCGCACAGTCTTCTGAACGTTGGTATAGTGAAGTTTTTCACTCATATGAAACTTCACTCTTTTGGTCTCGGTTATTTGAAAGTTGGTCTACTGACATTTCGATCATGTCAAGTAGACCCAAAGAGAGACATGATTGAGGTCTCTGAATATGTTTCCCAGGTAGGTATGTCCCTAGCTTTGAGCAGCATTTTACCCTCGTCTAGGATGATACCACAATGTAAACAAAAAATGATTGACTAATAATTGGCTTGGTTTCTGGTGTCATTCTAAGGAGATGATATGGTGAATAGACTACGCTTTGTCAGAGATGGACTTCACGTGGCACCTCTAGGCTTTCATTTGCTGGCTAATGCACTTGCCTACCTCAAAATGCCTTTTTTAGGCAAGGTCACAAAAACTAAATTTCCGACATGAAAATATCAAATACAAAGAAATTAAGAGTCATACTGCTAAACGCTAAGAGTTTAATCAGAAACTGCACTCTCTGGAAGCACTCCTGTCCTTGGGAGATGTTGACATCTGTGCAGTCACAGAAACCTGGTTCAAAGTCATAGAATGCATCCCAGCCTTGCAATGCTACAATGCCTTCCACACTTTCAGATCTCAAAATGAAGGTGTGAGAACCAAAGGAGGTGGAATATCTATCTTCATTAAAGATAATTATGCCTCTAGACTGGTTAGACAAGATAACTCTATGTAGTTACTCGAAGTCCAAATTACTGTGGGTAAGATCCCTCTTCATGTCATTGTCAGGTCATCTTCTATGAACCAAGAAGCCCACACAGCTTATTTAGACCTACTTGGGACAATCAGTGTACAACCTAATACCCTAGTCATGGGTGATTTCAGCTATCTCTCCATTAATTGGGAATCTTATATGAGCCCAAACTCCCCTCGCACAAAAAGTTCCTGGACTTTGTTAACTCAAATGCCCTGGAAAAAATAGTGCACCACCCTACAAGGGGCTCTAATATTCTAGACCTGGTCCTCACCAATATGAGTGACCGATGCAACGCCTCAAGTGTAGAACTCACACTGGTTAAATCCATAAATCAGTCATTTTTGAAATAGCAACAGCACCAGAGCTCCCCAAAGGAGAAGTCAGGCTAAAAAAAAAACTTCACCAAAGCTAACTATAGCCTCTTAAGGAATGTATACTAGACTTCCACGCTCCAGTTTCCACAGGTGGCATTCATGGCTATACTAAAGTATACTCTGATGCCCTGTATAAACATCTATACAAATGTATAGACACAGCTGCGCCTGATAGGATTAAAGCAAGATCCTCAAGAAAAAACAAACCATCCTGGCGTATATCTAGCATTAATAGATTATACAATAAGCGAATGAAGCTACTTGTCCAAAATACAAAAGTGAGAACCCAGAATTGAAAGAACACCTCCTCAGCCTAAACAAGCAAATAAGACAACTTGTAAAAACCTCAAAAAGAAACTGTGACAAAAATTTATCAACTATAGCCGAGGATAACCATAAAGCCTTCTTCAGCTATGTCTGCAACCTAAAATGTGGGACTCAGACATGTGCTGAACTAATTGTGGATGGTATTGCACATACTGACCCTGCAGAAATTGCAAACCTGCTAGCATACAGGCTTGGTGAAAATTTCACCCTCCTAGCTCCCCAAGCATACCACAAACCATGTCTTCAACATCACCTCCTCCCTGTATCTCCAAAGAGCAAGTCATCAATGTTCTCTCCAAGACTAAGAACACAGCCTCCATGGGACCAGATGGCATTCCGGGCTGCAGTCTTAATATTCTTAAACAAGAGTTAGCTACTCCACTAGGCACCCTATTCAACCACAGCCTGAGTACAGGCTTTGTCCCCATTGAATGGAAAACAGTGACTGTTATCTCCCTCTACAAGGGTGGGTCAGTAACAAACCCGGGTGACTACAGACCCATAAGTTTAACCAGCCTCATCTGTAAGGCAATGGAACGAATCACCATGGATCTCATAAATAAGGATATAGCTGACCTCCAAACCCTAGATCCATCCCAGTTCAGTTTTGCCAAGGGTAGGTCATGCCTGCTAAACCTGGTGGACTTCAACAATGTGACCAGCACCATGGATGAAGGCAAAGCTGTGCACACAGCCTATTTCAACACAATCCCACATTGGCAAACTAATCCAGATGAATATCAACTCCTATGTTGTCAAGTGGTTTGCAAACCAGCTCACAGATTGACAACACTTAGTCAAAGTGGGAGATTTCACATCTTGTCAGCAGACCTGACACCAGTGGGGTTCCACAAGGATCAGTGTTGGGCCCCTTCTTATTTGGCATATACTTCTCTGAAGTCCAGGCCAAAACGGAGGGGCTGTGGCTAACCAAGTTTGCGGATGACTGCAAATTAGGTGCAATCATTGAATCCCCTAGCAATGTCAGCATTCTTCAAAAGGGCTTACACAGGCCAATAACTGGTGCCAAAGCCACGGTCTTTAACTAAATGCTAAAAAATGCATCATCACTCCTTTTGGTAAAAACAATGTCCCTGCTGATTATAAAATAAACAATAATACCCTAAGTACTAATTCTGTAGTGACAGACCTGGGAACAGAAGTTGATTGTGACCTTAGCTTTGACAACCATGTGCCTACTGTGGTGAGGAAGGCATTCTACGTCACTCACCTGTTTAGCAAAGGCATCGCCTCAAGAGCAAAAAAGGTTATAACTCCCCTGTACTCGTCCCTCATCAGGCCTATTATTAAATATAATACTCCCTTTGGTATGTACTGTACCAGACACCTGCATCAGCTTGAAAGTCCCGAGAGATTTCTAAGAAAATTCAGGGTCTCCAGCACCTGTCTTATGTGGACAGACTGAAGTTGCTATCACTGTACTCAGTAGTGTATAAACTACTTAGAGGTGACTTATGTCTGGCTTACAGAGCTATTTCTGACCCAAATCTAATGAAAATGCTGCATATCCATAACTCAAATGGGACTAGAGCCACCAGTTCCAGGGACCTCAATCTAGTCTGCGACATAAATAGGACCTGCTGGAGAGACATATATATGACAGTACTTCTCTCAGAGGTTGTCACTCCTCTGGAATAGACTTCCAATCCATGTCAAGCAGAGCACATCCATGACTGTGTTTAAGCATAATCTGGATGACTGGGTGGAAAACCGTTCATTTCTGCTGGGGATTGCCCCTGCTTCTCCCCTAGACATGTGTAGTCCTTGATAGAAAAAGCTTGGGCATAGACGATATCTCTCGTCTAGTATTATATTGGGATTTTGCGGCTAAGCTTGTAAAGACCCTCAGGTCAATAACCTAGTAACATCCTATGAACCTGTGTAAAAGTAATCAAACCATATTAACAAGTTCACATTTACAAATGTTATACATCACATATATTGTTATATATCATATAGTCAAAGCAACATTACATAAAATGTTCAATTACTGCCTTCTCTTATACCTCATTCCTCCTCCAAAACATTTTTCTGCATGTATTTTTCCCATAATTTTCATTTTTTTCTATGTAATTTATTCCTACCCTTCTCTAAAGATCCCATTTCCTGTTCTTGGGTATATCTCCTCTCATTGCAAATCTGTTAGGATGGCACATATATCCCTCCCCCTCAGTTTCCACAGACCCATGAACTGTGCCCTTGGCTGGCTCATTGGCAAAAAAAAAAAACAAATATTCATCTAGAATAGTAAATAATGAAGCAAGCCTGATTTCAGTAAAACAATATTATTACTTGATTTTCTGCTGCGGTATTTTTTTGTGATCTATAAAGAAAAAAAAAAGAAATATACAACATTGGTCCCATCTGCATCCATGTCATATTGGCTGGCTGGGTTGTATAGTGTTATTTTCCGCCATATAGAGATGTAGATGCAGTGTATGAGCACTGTGAAGCCAGGGGTGATGCCAAGTGAAAATGGAACGTCTATGAAATGTGCTGATGCCAGGCTAAATGAAACAGAATGTATTTTTTTTTCCTGTTCCTGTCATGTTTATCAGCAATATGTGCTCTCATGGGAAAAATGGAGACATTTTGTTTGTCCAAGTGGCAAAGGAAATTTCTTGACACATTAGTGCACCTTCTTCTAATATATCAGTGAAGGATAAAACAGCATTAGAATGTAGCTGCTACTGGAACCTTTTAAGACCGAAATGGAATTCATTTCAGGGAGAAACAGATGTAGAGGTATTTTAACAAACTCCGACATTTGTACTGGGTGTGGGGCTAGCTGGTTTATTGAACTGTTTCCATAGCAACAATGAAGGTAAGAACCCAATGCAAAGAAATGTTATTATATAACGGTATATTACTGTAGTGTTATGGAAGAAGACAAATGCTGAATTTGAAGTTGTTGACTTGCCTGTGAAATTATCCTTTCTGTGAAAAATTAGCTACCGGAAAAACATTATTTCTTGCAGCAGCTAACTTTCTCTATGCTTTATATCTGCATTTACAGCATTTAATTTTAATTTTCCTTGTGGGCCAGCCTACATATATTTTACTTTGTATTTGTATATTTTTCTTTATTATTATTTAAGTAATTTTTTTTCATTTGCCATTAAGCTCTTGAAGCTGGTATTTATTTATTATAAGTATATTTATGCACTATGCATAGGTTCATAGGTTGGTACTAGGCTATCGGCCCTAGGGCCTATACAAGCCTAGCCATAGCTAGCTTGTATAGTTTATCAGAAAAGAAGGTGACCACTGTTTGCAGTGTGGGGTACCAAAGTAGGGCATATACCTTCAAAAACCGCTTTGGCCAACCACAAGTGAAAGACATATTATTTGGCAATATAAGAGTGGACAGGTAACTGAAAGCCCCTGACATCTTTCAGGTTGGTGGCAGTACTTCCTGGACCAGGAAGAAAGCTGTTGGGAAAATGGAGAGTTCTGGCAGCTTTCCCTGGAAATTGTGTGCATGTTCATGAGAAAATAATACTGTGTATGAAAAGCAGTCACTGTGGATAGACAGGCATTGGGAGTTACGCACATTTGGTAGTGCAGTAACAGAGACTTCATCATAGGCACCAAGATCAGATGAAAAGAGAATAAAGGAAAAAGTAATTCAGTCTGTTGGTTCACTTACCCATCTTACAGCAAAATGTTTGAATTCTTGTGGAGAAGGCATACCTCTCAAATGCCCCTAATTTTACAGGAGGTCCCTGATTTTGGCTCATACTTTTCCCAAATACCATGTAAAATGTTTGATTTTCTGGTACGTCACTGAAAAGTTCTGTCAGTCAGTAACGCTAGTCAGTAGAGTTTCATACATCTTATTGTTCAAAAAATAAATGTTGATGCCACGGGCATCAAGAGACATATGCAGGATATGTGTACTTTTTTCAGAAGGGGATGTCATAATCCTGACATATTACCAAAGAACCAAGATAAACCTCAACACCAAAGGAATGAAGAACGAGGTCGTATATATACCTGTGTGTGTTAGCGCACACCCTTTTCTGCAAGTATGTATATGCGAGTGTGTTGAGTATGGTTATGTGACTGCTAGCATGTGTTTGTGTATGTATGTGTGCATATACGCACAGATGTGAGCACACCCTTGTGATTTCATCCTTGCATAAATCAGTACTTATGCAGAACACATTCCTCTCAACTTCCCTGATTTTGCAGAATGACCCTGACTTTTTCTCATATTTTTGTCCTGTCCCTAACACCTTCACTATTTCATAGAAGTCAATAATGCTAGACATATAGCATTTCATACATCTTATTCAGAAACTGCATGTTGAAATATTGCCCCTGATTTTGTTCCCATTATTTTTTTGCTATGTCCAGAATTCTTAAACATAGAAGTGGAGAGGTAAACAGGGAACAGTACCTGGCAGCTGTATCTGATTTTGCATAGTGCCTCTGATTTTCCCTCATGTTTTTTGACCTGTCACTGAATTTCTGGTAAATTACCATGGATTACAGAGAAGCCAACAATGATAGACATTAGATACTTCTTATTGTTCAGAAAAGTCATGTTGATGCAAAATCTGTTGTTCTGTTAACCTTTTTAAGTGAATTAGAATGATAGTTATAAATTGTCCTGACTTTGTGCCTTTGTCCTATATTATTTTTGGCTTTGTCCAAACTGATTTCCTTTTTTTTTTTTTTTTAACCTTTATTAACTTCACTCATTGAACAATTATATGTGTGTGTGTGTGTGTGTGTGTGTGTGTGTGTGTGTGTGTATATATATATATATATATATATATATATATATATATATATATATAGTTATAGTTATAGAAAAAAAAAACATTTTGAACATTTGTTCACTAACTTCATGCATTATATGTTTTTTTTGTTTTAACCATTATCATTCACTCCAACATTACATACATTGCTCAAGTCCAGCCTTCCCTTAAATTTGTCTCCTTTCCTCCTGAATATTAATCTGTGTACTGTTCCCACAAATTCCATTTATGTCTACATAATTTCCTATTTCCATTTTCTAAAGATCTCACCACCAATTCTTTTATCTCATTTATAATATTCATTATTTCACTTACAGTTAGTTTAGATTTTGGTTTCTATTTTCTAGTAATTGTTTTTTTGCAGCTGATAGCATTAAACTTATCAAGGCTTTACAATGTCTAGGCAGGTCAAATCTTGTATCCTAGATTAAAAGAATAATTTCCTTAGTTACAATCATTTGTTCCCCAATATTTCTGACAAAGTACTTTATAGGATTTTTTTAAATCTGTTAAATTGTTAACCACCCCACTAAAACAAAAAGATGTGTTCCCAATTACCTCTCTCTTTCGTATAAGATATCCAGCAACTATCTCCCTGAGGAACAATTCTCTGAAGTTTGCTTGGGGTATAAAATACCAATACAAACACTTAACCATGGAAGAGTCCTTCACCTTCTGGCCTTTGTTCCATACTTTGGAGCCATACAGATGTCCTCCTACTGCTTCTTTATAAATTGTCTTTCCGGTCCCTCTTTCCAATCTTTTCTAACCGTTCCTGACTGATTCTTATAGTTACCATGCAATATTTTATATGTTCTGCTAATATTCCTGTTTTTAACTGCATCTGTTCTAGACTCAACTAAAAACTCCAAAAGAGTTAGTTTTTCATGCAACACCCCTTTATCCCTTTGTCTTTTCCCTGGTATCAGTCCCTAGTAGGGAAGGCATTCTCTAACCTGCAGTCTAAATATCCACTTGGCCTCCTCTCACTCTCTTGCCTTTCCCTCCATGGTTATTTGTTTCCAATACCTAAGTTACTTTGATAACTTTCTCTGGTAAATTCCAGCCCCCTCTTGTCTATTTTCTGTACCTCAACTTGTAGCATCCCTGATGGTAAAATCTTCTTTCTCCATTCCTGTGCTGACTTTGTTCTTAGAATACTTTCTGCTACTTTATAAATATAACATTCTATATGTTTTTTTTTTGTTAGTCTCCTACTCTCTTCTTGTTTCTTGAGCTCCTCCTTGTTTTAACATCATAACATTCTACTTTTATTTGTAATCTTCTGCTTGTAATATGTATATGAATCTCAGCTGCATTGCTCTAAAGTATCCTTTCAAATCAGGTAATCCTAAACCAACGTGTTCTATTGGAAGAAACAATGTATTCCAAATAGCTTTTACCCTCTTCTCCTCACAAATAAATTCCTTCAACTCTTTATTAATTATGGTCCGTAATGTAAAACTAAAGGGAGCACAAACATTTTCACTGCTCATGTCTTACTATCCATATCCATAATTAAGAACCTCCAACTTCTTTTTGTCTGCATTATCTTTTGTTTAGTCTCTTCCCACATATTCTTAGCTGCCATAATAGAACCCCTTTTAATCCATATACTTAAATACTTTGTCTTATCATATCCCCATATATATGGGCATTGCTGAACCAATTCATGTGTAGTGGCAGAGTTTACTGATATAGTGTTTGCTTTTTCTTTTCTTTTATATCCCGAAAAGACTTAAACTGTCTCAAAATGTTCTGGAACACTGAAATGTCCTTTTCTGGATTTACCCAGTACAATATAATATCATCCATGAATAAAGCTAAGTTTTCTTGATTATTATACCAGTTATATCACTAGTGCCAAGTATAAAACAAGTAGTAAAGGAGAAAGAGGACACCCTTTCCTGGTTCCTCTGTTTAAATAAATCTTGTCATAGAAGGACCTATCCATCTTAAATCTTTCCTCTAACACTATTATTCTATCAGGGAATCCAAATGCTACTATTGCCCTACAAATAAAATTCTAGCTGACTTTATCAAATGCCTTCTGTGCATCAAGACCCACTGACAGTACTGTCATTTTTTACATTTTGCTTCCCTATGATCATTGCTCGATTAATGTTGTCATATGTTTGCCTCTCCTCCACAAAACTACATTGATCCATATCTATCAATTTTGGCATCACCTGTACCATTCTTTTAGCTAGTATAGACATAAACACTTTACATCGTAGTTTAAAATTTAAATTGGCCTCATGAAGCTAGGTCTGAAGGGTCTTTACCCTCTTTGTGTAATACAGCAAGGACAGCCTTCTTCCAAGATGCTGGTACCATCCCTCCTTTTAAAATATTGTTAAATAAAACCTTCCAGGTTTTTATCACTTTCTACCTTCCTAACATCTAAACTTTCCTATGAATACTATCTGATCCTGGAGACTTTCCTTTTGCTTGATAATACATCATCATTTTTATCTCATCCCCTCCTATCTTATCAGTTATCGAGTTTCATCTTCCTTTGATCTTAGCATAATTAATTATTCCATAAATATTTTCATTTGTGCCCTTTCTTGGGTTCTTCATTACTCTGCTTTATATGAAATTGCATAGAATTTCCAAAATATCTCTAATACACGTGTAGGATCTCTGGATAGTTGTGTTGTCTTGTCTTGTCATAGGCACCCCCTAGGTTTGGCAACAACCCTTTCTACTTTCTACTGCCTAAGTCTTTGTGCTAACATTTGTTTTGCTCTGAAGTTATCAAAAATTATTTACTTAACAGCAACCTTTATAAATGTGTGCATGTTATCTAAATACTTACTTATTTTCTCTTTATCACTCAATAAATGCTCCTCTTCTTGTTCTGTGAATTTCCCCATTTTCTGCAATACTGTAACATTTGACAACCTCTCTAAATAATTTCTATTACTTTTCCCATATCACTTTTTTCTTATTTTAAAAAATATTTTAAATTCCATTTTCATTTTATCCTATTCCCTAGCTCTACCTTCCAAAGAAATGTCTGTTTTCCCTAGTAACTCTCAAATCACTTCCACCACCCATTTCTTAAATTCCTCCCTTCTTAACAAATAAACGGGAAGGCACCAGTGTCTCATTTTCACTTAATTTCCCTGCATCTTTAACTTAGTTTTTCTGGTGCCTGATCTGAACAATTTTTGAATGTGTTAAAAAGCTTTCAATTAAATGCCCATGCTCATGTGAAATGTACTTTCTATCCGGTCTAGCCCAGTTTTGTACCTTGGGGAATAATGTGCAAATTCTGCCTGCATTTTGCTAGTAAATTTACATCATCAATTCCAAATATGCTCATATATTTCTTCACTAATCTAAAATCTTTGCTATGTTTTCCTTCTAGGTCCTCTGATACATCTTCACTATTGCAAATAAGGTTGCAGTCCCTACCCAGAAACAATATTCCCTGTTGAAAGCTAATTATTTTTCTCAAAATGATCTTAAGCTACATAATAGTAGTTTTAGGTAGAATATAAATACATACCAGTATAATCCACCTTCCCAGTCAATATGTGCTAATTACCCCAAATCTACCATTATTGTCTTTCTTCTTCTATCACTATTGTAGCACCTCTCACAATCAGTATTACATTATTTGCCTTTGTCCCTGATACTCTGCTGAACATATATTCTTTAGTCCTTTCTTTGCCAAATTCACACGCCATTTTCTTTTTTAAACAAGAAACATATTTACCAAATTATCACTTATGACACAGGCAATCATACATTTATATAAATTAAAACAAATCATATTGACATAATCCCAGCTGTAAGCATTTTACATAAAAAAACATATTGACATAGTCCTAGTTGCAAATATTATACATCACTTATAATCTACCCAGTCATTGTCAGTCAGACATTACATAGCTCATTCAAGTCTTGCCTTCTTTTAAACCTCATTCTTCCCCTGTATGTATTGTTCCCACAATTCCCATTTTTCCTATGTAATTTACTCCTACCCTTTTTAAAGATCTCAATTCAAGTTGTTTTATCTCTGTTACTATATTCACTTCTTATAGTACAATTGGTTTAGACTTTGATTTCTGTTTTCTAGTAATTGCTTTTTTGACAGCCACCATAAGTAGACTCAGCAAGGCCTTACTATGTGTAGGCAATTCTGATTCTGTATCATAGCTCAGAAAAATCATTTCCCTAGTTACACCAATTTGCTCACTCAGTATTTCTGACAGAGTAGCCTGCAGGGAATATTCAAAGTCTGCCAACTCATTACACTCCCAGAAAATATGTTTGTAATTACCTCTTTTTTTCCCATCACACCTCCAACATTTGCTGCCTACCTGAGGAAAAATCCTCTAGAATCTGCTTGGGGTATAAAAATATCTATGTATACATTCCAAAGCAAACAATTCTAAATCTACTAGATTGTGTTGCATATTTGGGAGACATACTTATATCCCCCATTGTTTCTTTCTGAAGTCCTTATCTAATTTCTCTTCCCAATCCTTTCTAACATCCTCTGATTGATTCTTACAGTTATCTTGCAACATTTTATATGCTGTACTAAGTATTCCTTTTTTAATGGCAGCTTCTGTTCTAGATTCTACTAAAAACTCTACCAGTGCTGGTCCTTCATTTAGGACCCTGCTTCTTTCTCTTTGCCTGCCTATACTCTGATATCATTATTTGATAGGGAAGGCAATCTCTAACTTGCTGTCCAAATAAACTATCATATTCGCATTCTATTACTTTCCCCTCTCTAGTTATTTGCTCCCAATACCTTGGTTCCTTTTCCAGTTTTCTCCAATAAATTCCAGCCACTTCTTGACTATTGTCTGTATCTCTAATTTCAGTTATCCCTATCAGCAGAATCTCCTTTCTCCATTCCTGGGTTGGCTTAGTTCTTAGAATACTTTCAAGTACTTTATGAATATAATATTCTGTATGATTATTGTTATTCTCCTTAAAGATATGCATCCAAAATCCCAGTCTCTCCTTGTTTCTAGAGCCCCCCCCCCCCGTTTCATCATCAACCCTATCCACTTTGAATTATAGATTTTTGCTTGAGCTATGTATAGGAACCTTAACTGCATAGCTCTGAAATACAACTTCAAATCGGGTAATCCCAATCCGTCCTGTTCTATTGGAAGAATCAATTTATCCTAGTTGCCTCTTGCCATTTTCTCCTCCCAGATTAAATCCTTCATCTCTTTATTAATTGCTATCCACAACTTCACCTCTGGTTGATAAAAATATGACTGACCTGTGTAAAAGGCTAAATTGACTAAAAGCATTTTAACTGCTTGTATCTTACTATCCATATCCACATAACAGAGCTTTCAATTTCTCCATTTTTGGATTATCTTTTGTTTAGTCTCTTCTCACATATCCTTAGCTGCTACACTGGAATAATTTTTAATCCATACTCCTAAATACTTAATTTTATCATGTCCACATAAATATGGATATCGCTGAACCAATTCATTGTGGTATATAATTTACAGCTATTGCCTTTGTTTTAGCTTCATTAATTTTGCATCCGAAAAAATTGAAACTGCCTCAAAATGTTCCACAGCACTGTAAAGTCCTTTTCTAGTTTTGTCAGGTACAAAATAATATCTTCTGCAAATAGAGCCAGCTTTTCTTGTCTACCATACCAATTATATCCTTGAATTTCTGAGTTCTGTATTTTCTTTCCAAATGGTTCTATCTATAATGCAAATAACAAAGGGGAAATAGGACACCCTTGGCTGGTTCCCCTGTTCAAGCAGAAATTATCAGAGAGGACCGCACCCACTTTAATTTTTGCCTCTGATGCCTCATATATCGTCCTAATTAACCTTATAATTTTATCAAGGAATGCAAATGCTTCCATTGCCATAAAGTCCCAGCTTACTCTGTCAAATACTTTCTCTGCAGCAAGACCCACTAATAACAGTGGTAATTTCTTACATTCTTCTTCCCTCTGAATTATCAATGTTCTGTTAATGTTGTCAAATGTTTGCCTTCCCTCCACAAAACCACATTGATCCATATCTATCAGTTTTGGCATCACTTTTTCCATTCTTTTAGCCATTAGAGACATAACTACTCATGTAGCAACTCCTTCGCTCAATGCTTTCTAGAATTCATAAAATCCAATGCCCTGGATCAACTTATCCACACCCCCCACCAGGGGCAGCAATATCCTAGACCTAATCATTACCAACATGAGTGACCAGTGTTCTACACCTGAAGTCAACTCCTCGTTGGTCAGATCCGACCATAAGCTAATCACCATAGATATCCACATCCTGTCCCCCCCCCCATTTAGGAACCCACTGTAAAAAAATTCCCCAAAGCCAACTTTATGCTTCTTAAGACAGAAGTAGCAAACTTCATAACACCCATGCAGATGGAAAATACAGTTATGACTGCTGAATCCTACATAAGTGCACTCTATAAGCACTTACACGAGTGCATGGATCGTGCTATCCCTAACCGAACCTAAACACTATCCTCCAAAAAAAGGAAGCCAATCAGGTGGTCCCCTGCTATAAACAAACTCCACAACAGAAGGAAAAAACTGTTGCAGAAGAGAGTAAAATCCCATGAGTGGAGGAGCTCCCTGGTCAGCCTCAGTAAGAAGCTGAGATCCCTCATAAAATTCTCCAAAGCTAGCTATGAAACCAAGATTGCCACTGATTCTAAGGACAGCCACAAAGCATTCTATAGCTATGTCAAAAATCTCAATGGCAACACCCAGATCTGCTCTGAGTTACAGCACAATGGCACAAAAATTACAGCCCCAACTGATATCGCCAACATCCTGGCTGATAGGTTCAGTGTTAACTTTACCCCCTTCTCACCTCCTAAAGGGCCCATATCTATACTGGAAGAATGCAGAGACCCTGCAATCACAACTGTGCAGGTAAAAACTGCACTCTCCAAAGCCAAGAGCACAGCATCCATGGGGCCGGACAATATCCCAGGCTGCGTTCTACACGAACTTCAGAACGAACTGGCCCCCCACCTAACCACCTTGTTCAGTCCTAGCTTCACATCAGACTTTGTACCCACTGAATGGTGCATAGCAACAGTTATACCACTCCACAAAGGGGAGCCACCATGGACCCTGGGAACTTTCGCCCTATTAGTTTGATGAGTCTAGGTTGCAAGGCCATGGAACGTGTCATCATGGAACTCATAAACAAAGACATTGGTAACCCAGTTCAGGTTTGTGAATGACAGATCATGCCTCTTGAACCTGATAGACTTCTTTGAAACAATCACTAAAGCCGTAGACGAGGGTAAGGCATTTCATACAGCCTATCTTGACCTCACCAAGGCTTTCAACAACATCCCACATTCTGGAATTATAGATAAACTCACTAAACTGGGTATAAATCCATACGTCACAAGATGGGTTGCCAACTGGCTCACTGACAATACCCGCACTGTAAAAGTTGCAGACTCCAAATCTGACTTCAAACCAGTGACAAGTGGAGTACCACAGGGTTCAGTCCTGGGTCTTCTCCTGTTTGGTATCTACTTCTCTGAAGTAAGGGCTAACACAGAGGGCCTCTGGCTGATGAAATTCACGGATGACTGCAAATTAGGTGCCATAGTTGAGTCCCCAAATGACGTGGACATCCTACAGAAGGGCCTTACTGAGACAGATGCCTGGTATCAGAGCCTCAAGGTCAATGCCAAAAAGTGCATTGTTATCCCCTTTGGTAAAAACTCTGTACCCATGAACATAGGTGGCATTCCACTTAATGCTGAAGGCGTGATAAGAGACCTTGGTACTCAGGTGGACAGTAGTCTCACCTTTGATAATCACATCACCACAATAGTCAGTAAATCCTTCTAAATGGCACACCTTATCACGAAAGGGTTCTCATCCAGGAAAAAAAAAGGTCATTGCTCTCCTCTACTCAGCTCTCATTAGACCCATTATTGAGTACGGTGCCCCTGTTGGAATGTACCTCACAAGACATCTGCAACAGCTGGAAAAGCCACAGAAGTACCTCACAAAGAGGATTATGGGCTTTAAACAGATGCCCTATGCTGACCATCTCAAAAAACTCCAGCTTTACTCCATAGCATATCATCTACTCTGAGGTGATCGCTGCCTAACATACAAAGCTATGTCAACCCCAGAGCTTTTGGACATGCTGCAACTAAAGAAATCCCAATCCCTCCGAGATACATGCTCTAGGGACCTAAACCTTGTCACCACAATAAACAGAACATGCTGGAGGAATAGGTTCCTGTCCCAGAGACTTCCCATACTCTGGAACAAGCTATCTATCTATATCAAGCAGAGTTTCTCATTAGAACTCTTCAAGAAAAATCTTGATGAGTGGATGGGAAATAGGAAATTCACCCTGGGGATCACTTCTGTGACTCTGCTCGACAGGGGCACAAGAAAATAACTTTCTTGGGTGGGAAAAGCCAGGGAACCTTGTTGGCTAGGCTTGCATAGGCCCTTGACCGATAGCCTAGTACCTACCTATGAACCTATGAACCACTTTGTAATCATGGTTTAGTATTGAAATGGGCCTGTTTGAAGCTGGATCTGATAGATCTTTACCCTCTTTAGGTATTACAGCTACCACCAGTTTCTTCCAGGATGTTGGTACTTCTCCTCCTGTTAAAATACTGATAAACAAAACTTTCCAGATCTTTATCAGCTTTCTCTTTCCTAGCTCCAAACTTCCATAGGAATACCATTTATTCCTGGGGACTTTCCTGTAGAATAGTTATATGTCACCATTTTTATCTCATCTCCTTCTATCTTAACTATTAGTAATTCAGCCTCATCTGCCTGTAACCTTGGCATATTTAATTGTGTCATACACATTTCCTTTTGTACCTTTTCTTGATTTCCATATTTCTCTGCTTTATGCAGACTTTCATAGAATTTCTGAAATATTTCTAATACCTCTACAGGATCTCTTGCCACTTTCCTTGTTATAGGCTCCCTAAACTTGGTGACAGCCCCTTCTACTTTCTGTTGGCTGAGTTGTTGGGCTAAATGTTTTTGTGCTGTATATAATTATTATAAAAAAAGTTGCTTAACAGCAATCTTTCTAAACTTATGCATATTATCAAGGTAGTCCCTTATTCTCTGTTTAGCATTCTGTAGTTGCTCCTCCTTTTGTTCTGTGAGATTACCCATATTCTGCAATACTTTAGTATTTGTCAGTACCTCTAATAATTATTGTTGCTTCTTAACCATATCTCCCTTTCTTTTATTTTCCACCCTATTTTAAACTCTACTTTAATTTTACCCCAGTCCCTAACTATACTTTCAGAAGAAATTTCTATCTTCTCTAATAGCTCCTGAATTATTTCCACTACCCATTCCGTAAATTCCTCTCTTTTCAACAGATAGGTGGGAAAATGCCAGGAACTCATTTTTATTTAGTTATCCTGTGCTTTTCTTCTAGTTATTACTGGTGCATGCTCTGTCTGAAATAGTTATTGGGTGTGTATCAAGACCTTCAATTAAATGCACGTGTTCATGTGAAATGTAAATGCTGTCTAGCCTAGCCCAGTTGTTGTATCTTGGGGAATAATAAGTAAATTCACTTTGAACTCCTATTACTGAAATCACATCTTCCATCCCAAATATTTTCATAAATTTATTCAAAAGTCTACCCTCCCTTGTTATACTTTCCCGTCTGGGCCCCCAGACACATCTTCACTGCTGTAAATCAAATTCCAGTCCCAACTTGTAAATAATATTCCATGGTGAGAGCTCATTATTTCTCCCAGATTTTTTTCAAGCTCCATTATAGCAGTTTTAGGTAGAATATAAATACATGCCAGTGTCATCTTCTCCCTTGCCATTAGCCCCTTAATACTACAAATCTACCATTAATATATTTTTTAACCGCTTCTATCACTTTTGGAGCTCCTTTTGCAATTAATATAAGTACTGTTCTTTTCCTTTGTCCCATGTATTCCTCTGAATAACCATCATGAAAACCTTTTTTATCAAATTCATATGTTCAGGTCTTTCTGAGTGTCTCTTGTAGCATATCTATTTGCACTCTACATTTTAATTATAGTTCACTACTCTTTCTTTTTGTATTTATCTATCAGACCATCATCATCATCATCCCCTTTTTCCCATTTACATGGGGTCGGGGTATCGTATTAACTGTCGCCAACTCTCTCGATTCAGTGCCACTCTCCTGCCTTCTTCAACACTCATGCCTGACTGTCGCAGATCTTCTTTCACATAATCCATCCACCTCTTTGCTGGACGCCCTTGCTTCCTCTTACCTTCTTCCTGTCTGTCCCAAATCTCCCTCACCAGATTGTCTTCTGCTTTTCTACACATATGCCCATACCATCGTAATCTGTTTTCTTTGATCTTTTCTGCAATTGGAGCTACTTTGGCTTCTGCTCTTATGTCCTCATTTCTTCGCCTGTCCCGCAGTGTGCATCCTACCACCTTTCTCAGGCACTTCATTTCCATCACCTCTAGCTTCTTCAACTGTACTGCCTTTACTGCCCAGGTTTCTGTACCATACAGTAGTACTGGTCGCACCACTGTCTTGTACACCGTACTTTTCAGCTTCTTTGGCATTTTTCTGTCATATACTGCACCTGATACTCTATGCCAGTTGGCTGCAGCCCCTCTGATTCTAGCTTTGACCTCTTCATTCAGACTACCCTTCTCCTCAACCACCCCTCCCAAATACTTGAAGCTGTTTACCTGTTCCACTATCTTCCCATCTATCTCTATTCTCAGCTTCTTCTGATTTCCCCAATCTGCTGCCATTACCACTGTCTTATCTGTGCTTAGTTTCATCCCATGTGCCTTCAGATTTGCATTCCATTCTCCTATCCTTTGCTGAAGTTCTAGATCAGAGTCTGCCTGTACTGCCACATCGTCTGCATACAGCAGCTTTGTTGCTCTGACCCTCCAACCTGTTTGCTGATGTAGTCCATTACCAGTATGAACAGCAGTGGGCTCAGAGCTGAACCCTGGTGTACACCCACTCCCACTGGAAACCCCTCAGTGAGGCCAAACACTGTTCATACTTGAGTCACTGGGTCCTTGTACATAGCCTGTACTAATTCTACCAATGTTTCTGGGACTTCAAACCACCGCAGTACTGCCCAGATCAGCTTTCTTGGGACCTTGTCATATGCTTTCTCCAAGTCTAGGAAAGCCCAGTTTGACTCTCTCCTCTTCTCTAGTTTCTTCTCAAGTATCTGTCTCAAAGCAAACATCGGGTCAATTGTGCTGCATCCTGATCTGAATCCGAACTGTTCATCTCCCATCTTACATTCTACTATTCTGCGTATCCGTTTATCAATCACCCTCTCCAGAACTTTCATGCAATGTGGTAGGAGTTTGATGCCTCTGTACTGTCCACAGTTGTGGATGTCCCCTTTGTTCTTGTACACTGGCACGAGTATGCTTATTCTCCAGTCATCTGGAATATGCCTTTCTCTCCACACTGCAATTAGTACCCTCAGGAGCCATTTCTCCCCTAGATCACACATCATCTTTATCATATCTGCTGTGACCTCATCTGAGCCTGCTGCTTTCCCTGACTTTATTTTCCTTAGTGCTTCTTCTAAGCTGGGCTCCACTTCTATTCTCATTGTAGGCTGTTTCTGGGGCAGTACCGCTTCTGTGGGATTTTCTTCATTCAGAAGCTGCTGGAAATACTCCTTCCATCTGCCTTTGATGTCCTGTGGGCTGGTAAGCAGGTTGTTGCTGGAATCCCTTATGAAGGGTGTCTGACTATCTTCTTTATCTTTCTGTCTTTGCCTTGCAACCTGGTATAGTTTCTTTGTGCCCCTTACTCAGTCACTTTCCAGAAGCTGATAGAGTGCCTCTGATGCCCTATTCTTTGCTATTGCAACTTCTTTCTTTGTTTCTTTGTTAGCCAACCAGTAGTCCTTCCTAGCTTGGTCAGTCTTTTCAATCTCCCACTTCTTCCTGCACTCCTTCTTTCTTTTGATTACTTCATGCACTTCTGCATTTCACCACCAGCTTTCCTTATGTACCTTATTTCCATACCTGGCTCGGCCACATATCTTTTCTGTAGTCCTAACACATGCTGTTTTTAGGCGCTGCCACTCTTCTTCAACTCCACCTATTTCCTCCTCTTCTTGGGGTGCTAGCACCCTGAGTAATTCCTTAAACTGCTGTACTTTCTCTCCAGTCAACTTCCAGGTCTTCAGCCTGGTCTCTGTTGACATTGGAGCCTTCTCTGACCACTGCTTGCAGCTGATTGTGGCAACTACTGGTTTATGCTGTGAACCGACTGTTTCACTGGGGATGACTTTGCAATCATGGATTTCACCCCAGTGCCTTTTCCTTACTAGGAGGAAGTCTACCTGAGTTGCATGTTGGCTACTCTTGTATGTGATCTTGTGACTGTCTCTCTTTCTGAACCATGTGTTGGCTACTATCAAGCCATTTGCCAGACAGAAGTCTAGAATGGCTTCTCCTTCTTTATTCCTATTGCTCCACCCATGTGGACCCAGGCAGTCCTCATATCCTGTTCTGTCTGTCCCGATATGTGCATTTAAGTCACCCATTATCAACACCAATTCATGTTGTCCTGCTTTATCTAGTAGGTCCAACTCAGTACTTTAAACAAACTAAATACACTAAAAAATGATCCAACGCGTCACTGAAGACTGAAACACACAGGTTTCCTCTGAGGAAGTTGCTCAAACATTGAGCGACGAATAGCGCTTTACGTTTACTTGCAATAAACCTGTGTGTTTCAGTCTTCAGTGACGCGTTGGATCATTTTTTATTTTATCTAGTAGGTCCTGCAACTGCTGTCTGAATGCACTCTTTTCCTCACTATCACAACCCTGTGATAGACACCTCTCTGTGTCTCCGTGGGGTTTCTCCCATGTTCAAAAAACATGCTGAGTGTTTCCAACTCAAACTCACCAATGAATGGAGCTGTGGGCAGCAGCACAGACTCTACATGGTGCCCAATGGGGGGAAGAGTTGTAAAAAGACCAACCGCTTTGAGCATCTATTGTGGTGCGCAGTATCCTCAAGATAGGAGAACACGGATCACAAACTGCATGCCGTGGCAGGGCTAGCCACTCGACGGTGTAAAATATGGCTCTAGGTGATTTGGTCATGTTGACTGTCACCAAAAAATGGGCATAGGTAGTTACCGGTGATAAGTGGGTTGAGGACCCGGCCTACTCTCTGACCCATGCCAGGGACCCATGCTAACGGTAGGAGGGGTATATGTGCCCCTATTGGCCAGTGTGTGCCCACCATAAAAGCCCAGCAGCCCTGGGTCAATAGGCTACTGGCTGGCCGGTGTCTAGTTGCCCAGCCTGGGTTACCTGGGATAGCTCTGTTGAGTGAAAGCTGGACATAAAACCAACCAACCTGCCAAACATGAACTAAGAATTGCTACACTTAATGTAGGTTCACTGACTTGACGCAGCTTAGAAGTGGATGACATGATGATACGGAGGAGGCTGGACATCCTATGTATCCAAGAGACGAGATGGAAGGGCAGTGCAACAAAGCCACTTGGCTTGGGATCCAGACTCTACTACTCAGGTGGTGGACAGGCTAGAAATGGTGTAGGAATTGTGGTGAGACAGAGGCTTCAGAAGTCAGGGAGGGATATCATCAGAATTAATGACAGACTCATGGCAATCAGACTCCAGTGTAATGATAGGACAGTATTCATCTGTGAGACCATTGACATTTAAAGACATTAGAGAAAGTATCTTTGTATTAAAAAGTTGTTATTCACACCTTTTATGTATAATGGCTTTTTTGTTAAATGCCCAGTTCCAGCTTTTGTGTTACATGCATACACTGTTTGGCAGGTTGAACTTTTATACACTTGTTGCTTGTCATATTCATTTCAGCCTATGCCATATCTTACAAAACTTTCTGTTTTATTGAAAACCCTCAAAAAAAAAAAAAAAAAAAAAAGAAAAAAGCAAACACACCTCACACTAACATAAAACTATATACATCTTCAAATATTGAAGTTTTACCCTCCTAATAGGAACAAATGATGTCCCAAATTGACAACCACACTAATAGACTTGAGTTAACCTAAAAGAGACGTTATCCATGCTAAGACATATGGTGCAACCTGTGCTTCTACTAAGTGCTGTATGGTTTTGTCTTATCTTTGTAGCTCTCCCAGGTAGGAAAACACCTGAATGCTTTCAGAGAACATTATCGCCTAGCCATTTTCTCTTAATCAGATTGTCTCCATGGGGACATGAGGACAAGATACAGAATTGCTACTAAGCATACATTTATTTCATAAAAAAAACTCATAATATTCAATATTCATTTTCATTTACTTGCTTTCTCTTAAAACGTATTACTAGATCAAGCTACTGGCCTTAATCCAGTTGTTCTCCCATACAAGAATGAGAAAAAGCACATTCATTTTCTTCCTTTTTTTTTTTACATTGCAGTGCCTACATTTCATAAAACTGAACAAGAAAAAAGAGAGAAGGGAGAAAGAAGAAAAAAAGGAGCACCTACTTACAATAGTATCCCCATTACACTTAAAAACAACTGAGAAAACTTTATAGTATGCAAAAGAACCATACAGTATAAAATAGTAGAATTAGGAAAAAATTGTTTTACTTACAGTTAACTTTCTCCCTCCTGTTCGCATCTCCTAAGTATTTTTCCGAACATTAATAACATGAAGTAGGGCATGCACTTTAGAGTCCCCAGGAGTCCAACTAAGTCCAAAAAAGTACAATAGTTCCAGATTTTCTTGTTCTGTCATATTTCACAAATATAATCATTGCTTTGTAATTCCACATTTGTCAATTTCTAAGTTACTGGTTTTATTCCTGTTCATCTCCATTTCCCAAATCCTGTCTCTGCTTCATTTCCATCGTATTCTCAATTCTTCTAATCAACTGTTGTGCTCCCTTCTCTTCAGCATTTTCCATTGAAACATTGGAAAACGTTTCACTAGCACAGTTTCTCTGTAGTCTTTATTACTAGAAGAAAAAGAAGCAGAATGTCCTTCTGTTTCACAGCTCACTTTTTGTTGGACAAACTTTTGTATTTCCTCCTTAGCATGTACTTCATCAAAAAATTATTTTTCCCTCCAGGGAAGAATATTTTGAAGATAGTTGGGTACAGCTGTTTGAATCTCACACCTGCTTCTCAACATTCCCCGAATAGTGTAACAAATTTACTCATCTTCTGCCTGGTGTACAATGAATAATCATTCTCCACAAACACTCTGTTGTCTCCCACTTTTAGTACTTTGTCCTTCTGCTACAGTTTTGTCAGAATCAACTCCTTCTGCTAGTAGGATTGCATCTTTACTATTAAAGGTCTAGGTTGCTTTCTCATAGCCACTTTTGGAGCATACACACAATATACCCTTTCAATTAACAATTCCTGATGTGGAATACCAGCACAGTTGCTTATTTGTGCTTTCACAAAATGAATACAATCTATTCCATTTAGCTTCTCTGGTACAGCTGAAAATTTCAGGTTTTCCCTAAATGCTCTGTCCTCTAATTCTATTTTTTTTAAACATCTGTTCTTGAGCAGTCTCATATTCAGCCATCCTTTTCTTCATTTTGACCTCTGACTTTTTCAGTTTTCACCTCAACTGAATATCTGTTTAAAACCTCTTCCATTTTTCCAGCCTTTTGTTGTTTGAGTTGATATACTCCATCCAAGTATTGTTTATTTTAATGAGGTCTGTGTGCAGTTGTCTTATGATTTCCTGTGTTTACTGGATGTCATGTTTGGAGCTTGCACTGCTTTTTGATTAACAGATGCAGTACTTTTCCCAGTGTTTTTCCTCACCTTTTGTAGCTGATTTTCCTTCATGTTCTCTGTATTTCTCCTTTCCTGGCATCCAGGTAATGCACTTACTAGCCAGTTACTGAAATTTACTGAGAAACACAAAAGTCCACTGGCCTGCTGAGTTTCTGTTTTCACACTGGGAGAGCTACAATTAAGCTGTTACCTAATGTGCAGTCATCTTGGACGTCTCCTCACATGCCCTTTTCTTTTCAAATGTGTCTCCTGTAACATTTCTATTCTTAATATAATGCAGTAATCTATGATTTCTGCCTGTATCTGCAAGGCCATTGACATTCCATGATAAAATTGATAAAGCAGTCATTCTGGTAAAAAAGCTACTAGTTTCACATATTCAGTATGACACTTGTTTTGGCTATATGATTTCAACTTGCAACTTAAATGTACACATTAATGCTTGGTAAGCTAATCTTGCATTCATTTGCTGCTTTTCATCTCTGATTAAATGCAAATCATATTTTTCTAGACTTTTTGCCTCAATAAAAACACTCAAGAAACAAGAAATGAAGTACTGTTTGAAACCCACAACCCATTTTAACTCACAGTAAACACATAAAACTGCATACGCTTTCTAAAAAGGGAAATTGCACCTCCATAATAGCAGCAATTACCCTAAATAGCTACACCTATAGGTTTTACCTATTCTAAAATTAGGTTTAATTATGTTGAAAGTGCATGGTAGTGCACGTGCTCCTTCTTACACAGATGACATCTGTCCTTGTCCTAGCTCCATCTCCCTCCTGAGTGAGAAAAACAGCCTACATGTTCTCAGTTAACTGATTTTTAGCCTTAAGAAAAAGTGCACTGGCTTAAATGATTTAACTAAATAATGCCCTGTAATATTTAATACATAAAAACTAAGGCCGCCAGTGATGCAACTAGTTGCAAAGGCATTTACTTTTCTCAGTATCAAACTTTCATTTATTTTCACTAAACTGATTGCCAGCAGACCAAGATCACAACTGTATATTGCTTATATCCAAACCCTTATTATGCTACAGTGTAAACCTTGGATACATTACAATCAAGAAAAAAAAAACGTTCTTACTTTAAAAATAGTTTCACACCAAAACATGGAACAATTAAAATGTGTCACTAAACTACAAACAATGACTTCAGGAAACACTAAATGAATGCAGTGCTTTTGTTCTTTACTAGATTACAAATTTCATCAGAATAATTCTAGAAAACTAACTCCACTTTTTGTAAGTACTACTTATATCACATGACTACATACAGCTGGCTCTTAAATACCAATCAGATATCTTGATAAAGACTTACTGTTTATACATACACATAATTCAACTGCATTTAAACAAGCAGTATTTATTTAAAAAACACTGAATGAATTTAGTGCTTTTGTTATTTACTAGATTACAAATTTCATCAGAATAATTTTACAAAATCTTACCTAACTTTTAGTAAGTACATCTTATATCACATGACTACATACAGTTGGTTCTTAAATAACAATCACATACCTTGATGAAGACACGCTGTTTATACTTATGCACAATTCAACTGCAATTAAAAAAGCAATATTTATTTAAACATAATAAATAAAAATTCATTATTATTATTGCCATTGTTTTGCTTTCAATAAACATTTAATGTTTAACATATCATTCAATACAGCCTTTTTATCAGCTCTTAGCATCTTAATTACTTATTTTCTAACTCAGTGTTATTGTCACTGCCTAAACAGTCACCTTTAACTTGATATATTACTATAAATACAAACTTCCTAAAGTCCAAACACTATTGAATGCTTAGCTAATGCATCATTTAATAGATAAAATATACCTGTGTATACATGGTGACAGCTTCCTAGTCATTTTACAGACACATAAACTGTCACAGCCACAGCATCTAACTAAATACATCACTTCAGTACTGTAACAATTAAAAAAAATATGGTGAAAGATGTTTTTAAATGTGCAAGCTTAAGATGTTACTAGCATCAGTTAACCTATATGTTTTGCATCTGTTACATGGATACTTTCCTGATTTCCTTAAACTGTCTTCTTGATGAATGTTCTAACTTTTGTTTTAAATTATTACCCTTTCTTAACTATAAAATCCAGCACACCACCTATCACCTTGCTAAATTTTGATTGCCACTGATAATTTTGCAGTTACTTCATATAATTTTCTTGATGCTGTTTGCAACTCTACAGATTGGGATGGCTAGTGACCTATGATATGTGTTGTTAGAATTTTGACTTTTTTTCTTTTTTGTCAATGTAACCACCTCTTAAAATTGGTACACATTTATTACTTTGTCCTTTTTAGTTCAAATTTCAATGATTTAAGTTTATCATGTGAATACCCTCTTTTTAAAAATACACTTCTTCTAAAAAGTGGTCATCATCACTTGCTAATCTATTCAGTCTAATATATTGACTCCTGACAAAGTTGTTCTTCATTGGTACATTCTGTTAACTAATATAGTCAATGTAGTAGTTGACAAAGTATCCTTCTTGTAAACTGTACTTAAAATTGCTTTTCTTATAACATTGTAATTGATATGTCTAATAATTGATGCTGTTACCTAATCCCAACAGTAAATCTTAAAAATGAAGTACTGTTAAGTCTCTTAAAAAACTTTCAAATTGTTCTTCCATACCATTCCATAAAATTATTGAATCATCAATAAATCATTTATAATATGACACAAAAGCTGGGACTACACTGGTCCCTATTGCCTTTGTTGATAAATCTCATAATCAAATGTAAACAGTTGACAAAAATCACATCTAAAAATAATAAATATGTTAATATTACTTACAGTGGCATATTTACTTGGATAATTTTTATCACCATCAATTCCAATGTCCAGTGGAATCATTATGTGTAATGATGTAACATCTAAAGTAACAAAAAACTTCAGTACCATTAAATTTAAAATAATATAAGTTGTTTAAAAACATCCACAAATCTTTTAAATGATATTTAGCATCTTGCATTATAAGATTTAATAAATTAAGTATAAGGACAATCTACTTTGCTGAAACTATTGGTTTAAAAGGTGTATTAACTTCATGTTTGCATATTTTGGGAATACTGAATAGTATACTCAATGTTTACCTATCCATGAGTAAAAATCTGTAAAGTCACCAGTAATGTATCCCTTGACTTAAATCTATTAAACTGTAATAAATATTTTTATAACACTTATGTACACATCTATTATTCACTTTTTACAACAATGTGCATCAGCTAAATGTGTTTTCATACATTTTATATAATCTTCATTCTTCATGATTACCAGTCCACTACCTTTGCTTCTAAGAATCTAAGGTGGCTCATACTTCTCAATGTTTTCAACACCATTTTTCCTCTGGATCATATCAAACCACTTATTTTCATTATTTTTATCATCAACCCATTTATTAAAATTATTCTTACATGCAGCAGGAAACACTTTTGAAGTATTATATAAATCAGGAGTGAGTGTATAAACTTTTCTTTTTATTCAAAAATGCAGCTCTTTCATGAAAACGAGTAGTCTTTAAGTAAAGACTGCAAAATGAATTTACTAACACACAATCTGGAGTCTAAAATAAGATGTACTGTGTTGGCCCTCTGTGTAGTCATAAGTGAGAATCCATTACATAGCACTTTTAAGTCAACATAAATAAAAAACAATGTTTCTCAAATTAAAAATTGGACAGTCAAGCTTACGTTCATCATCTTTGCCCTCATTTGCCTCCCTCCCTCTGCCTCTTGCCCTTTGGAAGTTCTGACCTTGATAATCCCATCTTTTCTAGTTTTCTTCAAATGCTTGATGTTTGGGCATGAAGCTGTCTGACAGGCCCCTTTCTCAGCCAGCTTGTCATTCTTTACGAGCACATCGGAAGTGGTAGAAATTCCTGACTTTGTAAAAAAAAAAAAAAACAGACGAGGGTTTATTGGGAATATGTATTGTTATTTTTTATGTCAATATGACACTTTAAAGTATATGTTAATTTCTTTTCATAGACTTGCTTGTTTCTTAAAAGTCTTTTATTCTTTTTGATGATGATAGCATCTACATGTTTATCCATTTTGTCAAATACTGAATTGTAATGCTCCTGAAAAGAACTGAAACTGTAGTGATTCAGTATACTTTCATCTAATACTTTTAGTTGTTGCTCTAGGAAAATTGCTCTTGCTTCACTGTGCTTGACCAAGATTTTAATCACGTCAGTTCATGTACAATTGAACAGTGCTACTAGTTCTTTATATACATTATCTTCTTTTATACCATTGGGAAATTTGTATAACTCATCTGCTGTTAACACACTGCGCCAAATGCAAATTGTCATATGTTAAAGATTTTTGTTTGAAAATTTTACTTCCAAAGTCTGTAATTAAAATTTTAATATCTGACATGGTTGTATCAGTACCTTTGCTGTAATTGTCCAAACATGAGCCTTTTGTATCTTTTATGCTCAAAATAAAAAGATTGCTGGAGTAAATTACATAGAAAAAAATAGAAATTGTGGGAAAAATACATGCAGAAAAATGTCTTGGAGGAGGAGTCAGGTTTAAGAGAAGATAGGATGTGAATAATTTATGTAATGTTGTTTAGATTATATGGTATATAATAATATATGCAATGTATGATTATAAATGTGAACTTGTTAATACGTTTTGATTACTTTTTTATAAATGTAAGTTTGGGTATGTCACAAGTGATTCAATAAAAGTGTTAAAAAATAAAAGGATTTCTAGGTTTTGCAAAAAATTGTCTTACCCTCGAATCAAGAGCAAAGACAATAAACTGTAAGCTTGCTTTTTAATTTTTAATTTGAGCAACACTATTTTAAGTGATGTTGAGTTAAAAGTGATTGGTAAAAGATTTTCTTTTGTGCATATGCTAAGCCTTATTTGAGAGTTAAAAATTGTACGTTAGTAATAATTTTGCAGAATTTACTTAAAGACATTACTCATTTTACAAAAGAGAAGCATGTTTGAATAAAAAGAAAAGTTTATGTAATCCTGCTTTATGTAATACTTTAAATCTGTTTGCTCCTGCATGTGGAAATGATTTTTATCACAGGTTGATGATAAAAATAATGAAAATAAGCAGTTCAATATAGATTAGGTTCATAGATTAGTAATAAGCTAACTGCCCTTGCGAGCCATTTTAAGCTTAGCCAATTATCCCTTGTGAGACTCAAACCTTGCACCTTGTGTTTGTAAGGCAAACACCTTAACCATTAGGCCACCCTCCCAACCCAAGAGTCAAGAAGAAAATAATGACATGAAAGAGACATGTTTTTGAATAATAAGAAATGTTTATACAATTCTGCTTTAAGTAATACTTAAAATTTACTTGCTGATGCATATGTTAACAAATTTTATCATGTGGTTGACGATAAAAATAATGAAAATAAGTCATTCAATATGAGCCAAGAAGAAAATATGGCATTGAAGAGATTGAGAAGTATGAGCCACCTTAAATTTTTAGAAGCAGACAAAGGTAGTGGAATGGTAATCATGAAGTATGAAGATCATATAAAATGTATGTAAACACATTTAGCGGATATAAATTATTATAAAAAAGTGAATGATGTGTTTGTTCATAAGTGTTATAAAATATTGATTACAGTTTAATAGATTTAGTAAGTCAGGGATATATTACTAGTGAACTACACTGTTTTTTACTTGTGGACAGGCAAACACTGGGAACACTATTCGGTATTTCCAAACTATACAAAAATTGAGTTACTATACCTTTTAGAGCAATAGTTTCAGGCAAACAATGCCTTTTTCCTTATACTTAAATACTTTATTAAATCCAATAGTATTACAGTATTACATTTATTTTCAGATATAATTTTGCCAAATAATGATTTTTATATTTGATGATGAGATTTATCAACAGATTAAAGGGGTGGTGATGGGAGCAGTATAGCCTCAGCTTTTACAAATTTGGTAATTTCATGGTGGGAAAGGGAAATGTTAGACATTTATTCCCTGTTTACATTTGTGTCATATTATAAAAGATTTATTGGTGATTTAATATTTGCATGGATTGATACAGAAGAACAAATTGAAAGTTTTTAAGAGATTTAAATAACAGTACTTCATTTTTAAATTGTATTATTTGGGAAATAGGTAGCTATCAATTTTTAGCTATATCTCTTACAATGGCATTGGTAACGTATCAATTTTTAAGTAGAGTTTCCAGAAAGGATACTTTTGTCAACAATTATGTTGACTATACTAGTCAACACACTGTACCAATGAAGAACAACATTGCTAGGGGTCAATATATTAGACTGAGTGGATTAGTAAGTGATGATGACCACTTTTTTGAAAGAAATGAATTTTATAGAAGAATGTGTTTTTTAGAAAGAGGGTATTGTCACAATAAACTTAAATAATTGAAAGATAAAATAAAGACAAAATAAACAAATTTATACACATTTTAAGAGATGGTTACACTAATGAAAAGGAAAAAAGCTTAAGTTCTGACAACATATATAACAGGTCACTAGCCATTCCAATTTGTAGAAATGCAAACAGCATCAAGAAAACTATTTGAAACCACTGAGAAATTATCAGTTGTAATCAGGATTTTGTTAAGGCAATAGGTGTATGTCAGTTTTTAAAGTCAAGAAAGGTAATAATTTGAAACAAATGTCTCTACTCAGAGACAGTTTAAAGAAACCAGGAACATATCTTTGTAATGGATGCAAAACATGTAGGTTCATTGACCCTTGAAATGATAGACCTACAAGCCTCAACAGCTTTCTCTGTAAATCAATAGAATGCCTCATTCTTATGGAACTTATTAACAAGGATGTAGGCAGTCTATAATCCCTGGATACAAGCCAGTTTGAGTTAGTCATATTTTTTTAATTATCACAGTACTGGAGTGTTGATAAAAGCCTGCATTAATGATGTGTCAAACATTAAGTGTGTATTGAAAGCAAAACAATGGCAATAATAATGAATTTTAATTTATTATGCTTGTTTAAACAAGTACTGATTTTTTTAGATTAGAGTTGTGCATATTTATTCATCAAGGTATGTAATTAGTAGATAAGAGTCAGCTTTATGTAGTCATGTGATGTAAGACATGCATTTAAAAAATGAAGTTAGATTTTTATGAAGTTCTTGATCCAAAAAAGAATGAAAGCACCAAATGCAGTCAGTGTTTCCTGAAGCCGCTGTTTATGGTTTGAAGTGGCACCTGCTTACTTTAATATTATTAGCATAAACAGTAGTCACTGATTAGAGCCCCATCTCACATTTAAAAAAACCTCTATGTACTATATAATTCTGCCAAACTGAAATCCAAACCAATGCACAGAAGGTTAATTACAGATTTTATGGAAGCAGAGCAGTCACTATGTAAAACTAACTGGAGTAAGGTGTTCAGTGGAAAAACTGCAGATGGAATGTAAAACGTTTTGAAAGAGAAATTGTTTGAGTGCAAAGAATAAAAAATGATTAACATCAGGATCTAGGCATAAAACGTCAGGGGGATATATTTCCATAAGAAGATATCTGATTAAGGTGAGAGACAAAAAATATAAGAAATGGAAGAGAGGTTGAACAACAACTTTGAAAACTGATAATAAACAAGCTGGACATAGTGTGGACAAGATCAAGAAAAATTTGAAGAAAATTTACATAAAGATATTGAGCATAACAGGAAACCTTTTTATAGACGCATAAGATGTGTAAGGAGTAACGACATATAAACTGATAAACTGTGTGCAAATTCTAAAATTTATTCTCAAACACAACAGATTATAGGTATATTTACAAAATCTTATGCAAAACAGTTTGGCTGCACAAAAGGGGTGATACGTTGTCCTAGTGACATCCATGTAACCCCAGATACTGAAATCAAATTAGATTATATTGAAAAAGAACTAAAACTGGATCCAAGCAAAACACAGGGAGGAGAAGGAATTAGTAACAATGACCTGAGAACACTTCAGCAAGAACTTATGGTACCATTATATCTATTATTCACTAGGTCATATAAATATAGGGAGATGCCACAAGATTGGAGACATGCTCTTATTAAATCTGTCTTTAAGGGAAAGGTGAGCAGGACAAACCCAGAGTCATATAGATCCTTAAGTCTACCTTCATGTTGTAGAAAAATAATGGAGAAGGTAATATTGGATAAGTTAATGTCAGAATTGGATAGGTTGGGACTTAAAACCATATATCAGCATGCATATGTTGAAAATAGATTGATTACCACCTGTAGCATGATGTTCTATAACAATATAGTAATAGCTATGGATGAAAAATTGTGCTGTGATATAATTTATATAGATGTAATTTCAGCATTTGGCAGGGTCATACACAAAACACTGCTCAATATAGAACAACTAGGTATTGATGTACTCTTGATAAGATGGATAGCTGCATGGCTTACAAATAGGACATGGCAAGTATCATACAGCAACTAGACAGGTGAAATCCTTGGTTACAGTCAGGGTGCCCCACATGTCTCTGTCCTAGGCATTTAGTTGTTTAGATTGTATCTTTCAGACCTAAATTTTTCATCTGAGGCATACTACAGTATATATGCAGATGACCTGAAATTGGGTAAACTGATAACACGTGTTACAGATAAGGAATGTCTGCAAAATAACTTGACTAAATTCACCATTTGGGCAAAGGAGAATAATATGCTGATAAATATATCAAAAACTAAGCATATGAGATTTGGGAGACATAAATTGGAAGGTAAATATTTAATACAGCACACAGTGATTGAAACTGTTGACTCATTTAAGGAACTAGGTATATGGATAGATCCTGCTATGAGTTTTTCTAATCATATCAACCAATTGGTAAATGATAGTTATAGAACTATAGGTTGTATAACAAGATTTATAAAGTCTAGGAAATCAAAAATGATGAAGTCATTGTTTGCTACATTAGACCCAAACCCGAGTATGGAATAACAATATGGAAACCCTATAAGAAAACAAGCATGAGTAAACAATATGGAAACCCTATAAGAAAACAAGCATGAGTAAACTGGAAAGAGTACAGTGGAAATATACCAAGGGCATCCATGGATGTGAAAATTTAAGTTATTATGAAAGACTAAAACATCTGAACTTGTACAGTGTCTGTTACAGATATCTAAGAGGAGATCTTATTCAGGTATATAGGGCATTTAGAGACTACTAACTTTGGGAATGTTTGGGGTTATCAAACAGTAGTAGAGACTCATCAGACAACCACAGAGTCTGTGGAATAAAAGAAAGATGCTAAATGGATAGAAGAAGTAAAAGAAAGACTAAGAATTTAAAGATACAGGATATGAAATGGGATGAAGTAACAGCCAGAGGGATTGAAACAAAGTTAAGAAAGACCTCTAATTGGGAAACCCCAAGTCTTTTGTTAAAAGTATTAACATCTTTGCATAAAGATTTAGCCATGAGTGAGAACTATTTATATGCGCACCCCGAACAGACACCAACCTGGCTAACAACAGGAAAAACAATGCTCCTACTTAAGAGTGAACCTGCAAGCTGCCCTAAAAATTATAGACCAATAACTTGCCTTCCAACAACATATAAACTATGCACTGGAATTGATGCCGACAGAGTTTATAGTCATTTAGAAGAAAGCTCAATTATGGCAATAGAACAAAAGGGTAATAAAAGAAAGTCATATGGAACAAAGGAGCATTTGTTGTTAAACAAAGTCATAGTGGAGAACTGTAAAAAGGGGAAGAATTTAACTGTGGCATGGATTGACTATAAAAAAGCATTTTATATTATCCCACATTCATGGATAAAAGAGTGTTTAAAATGTATAAGATACACCCTACACTGATCAACTACCTTATAATGACCATGAAACAGTGACAAACCACTTTGCAATTAAGCCATGATAAAGGACAAATTATTATCCCTGGGATAAAAATTCAACGAGGATATTCCAGGGTAATTCTTTGTCACTGCTGCTATTCTGTCTTGCTCATAACCCATTAAGCTGTCTACTTAACAGCTTAGGTCATGGCTATAATTTGGCTCCTAGAAAACAAAGTGTAAAGACTTCTCATCTTCTCTTTGTCGATGATTTAAAACTGTATAGCTCATGAGATGAGGAACTGAAAGCACAACTGCAAGTTGTCAACATTTTTTCAGATGATATAAGAATGTCATTTGGTCTTGGTAAATGTGCAAAACCAACCTTTAAAGCAGGACAACTGCAGCACCAAGAAAACATCAGTTTGGGACAAGAATGTGATATAAAAGAACTTGAGCAAGAGGGAGTGTGTCGCTCGTCTAGTCAGGATGAAATAGAAGAACATTGTGGGTTCTGTTCAAGCAGCTTTATTATCTACAAACATATTAGAAATGAAGTTAAATAACTTTAACATATATACAAACTAATTGTCTCATGCATAGATGTTCACACCCTGGCTGTATTCACAAAATGGCACTGAAGCTAGCATGTGCCTGCTATTTATATGCATGTTCAGGTCTTAGAAATGTTTCTTAAAGGTACAACACACTTTATTCTACATCCTCCCTCTTTGAGAAATGTGTCATGTATCATTGACGACACTGACTGATATGCCATAGATACAAAATATTTTTTATCATGCAATTATACAAAGCTAGATACATATACAGTGGATATAAAAAGTGTACACACACGTTAAAATGCAAGGTTTTTGTGATATAAAAATGAGACCACAGTAAATCATTTCAAAAATTTTCCCACCTTTAATGTGACCTATAACCTGTACAATTCAATTGAAAAACAAACAAATCTGTTAGGGGAAAAATATAAAAAATTAAAAAAGTACAATAAGCTGGTTGCATAAGTGTGTACACCCTTAAACTAATACTTTGTTGAAGCACCTTTTGATTTAATTACAGCATTCAGTCTTCTTGGGTACACACCTGCCATCAATTAAAGAGACTCTTACTAACCCCAAATAAAGTACAGCTGACTTAGTAGGATTTTCCTGAAATTTACTCAGTTGCCTGCTACAGCAAAAGCCATGGTCCGCTGAGAGCTTACAAAGCATCAAAGGGATCTCATTGTTGAAAGGTATCAGTCGGGAGAAGGGTACAAACAAATTCCACAGCATTGGATATACCTTGGAACCCAGTGAAGACAGTCATCAAAAAGTGGAGAAAATATGGGACAACAGTGATGCTGGAAAGAACTGGACGTCCCCCAAAATTGATGAAAAGACAAGACAAAAACAGGTCAGGGAGGCTGCCAAGAAACCTACAGCAACACTGAAAGAGCTGCAGGAATTTCTGGCAAGTACTGGTTGTGTACTACATGTGACAACAATCTCCCATATTCTCCATATGTCTGAGCTATAGGGTAGGGTTGCAAGATGGAAGCCTTTTCTTACACAGAAAAACATTCAGGCCCAGCTACAATTTGCAAAACAATACAAGTCTTCCAAATGCATGTGGGAAAATGTGTTATGGTTTGATGAGACCAAGTTTGAACTTTTTGGCCACAATTCTAAAAGGTATGTTTGGCTCAAAAACAACACTTCACATCACCAAAAGAATACCATCCCCATGGTGAAGCATGGTGGTGGCAGCATCATGCTTTGGGGTTGATTTTCTTCAGCTGGAACTGGGGCTTTAGTTAAGGTGGAGGGAATTATGAACAGTTCCAAATACCAGTCACTTTTGGCCCAAAACTTTCAGGCATCTGCTAGAAAGCTGAAGATGAAGAGGAATTTCACCTTTTAACACAACAATGACCCCATGCATACATCCAAATCAATAAAAGAATGGCTTCACCAAAAGAAAATTAAAGTTTTGGACTAGCCCAGTCAGAGCCCAAACCTAAATCCAATAGAAAACATGTGGGGTGACCTAAAGAGGGCTGTGTACAAGAGATACCCTCGCAATCTGACAGATTTGGAGCACTTTTTCAAGGAAGAGTAGGCAAATATTGCCAAGTCAAGATGTGCCATGCTGATAAACTCCTACCCAATAAGACTGAATGCTGTAATTAAATCAAAAGGTGCTTCAGCAAAGTATTAGTCTAAGGGTGTGCACACTTGCACAACCAGCTTATTGTAAGTTTTTTATTTTTTTATATTTTTCCCCTAACAGATTTGTTTGTTTTTCAATTGAATTGTACAGGTTGTAGGTCACATTAAAGGTGGGAAAATTTTTGAAATGATTTATTGTGGTCTCAATTTTTTTTATATCACAAAAACTTGGCATTTTAACAGGGGTATGTAAACTTTTTATATCCACTGTATACAAGTACATCCAAGTTGCTTTGTATTTCACACTGGGTCTGGAAATATGACCAAATCGTGTGACATAAACATTGGAATTGGGTTTAGCAACTGGGATTGTCTCTGCTGAATGTTCAACCTTAGGGACATTGGGAACATTATAAGAAATGGTAGTGGGTGTCAAGACACATTCTGAGAACAGGAACATTGTCTTAATTACTTTGAGATTTGGAGTCTGTATCACAGGAACAATGCTGTGATAATGGTTCTGAAACAGGAAAAAGATGTCTCCAGTTTCTCCTGTACTCCACACCCTCAGATTTCACAAGACAGGATCTCGGCTGTGCACATGTACTTGTCACTTGATCAATCTGGTTGAAAGCTTTTGCCATTTGTATTCTCAGTCTCTCTCTCTCTTTCAATGGATGAAGAAATCTGCTCAGTTTGTCATAGCTGGACTTCTGGAAAGAACGCTTTCTAAATAACTGTGCTTTCATTGCTTTGTTGTCTTTAGCTTTAGGCCTCAATAAACTGGAACTGATAGGCAATGTTGTTCTGGTTTGCCTGGATAGACGTCTCTGAGCAGATAAGCCAAATATATCATCATGGGATATGTTTCTGAGACTGAGTAAGTTCAAAAAGACATTGGTATTATTACGTTTTGACTTCTCAAGTAATTGCTTTGCACTCTGTACTGCACATTTAGCTAGTCTATTTGACTGTGAATATTCTGGACTACTGGTAACATGTACAAAGTCTCATTCTCTTGCAAATGTCTGAAACAACTGACTGGTAAATTGTATACCATTGTCAGAAATAGGTTTATGTGGACTACCACGGACTGAGAAATGATGTTTCAGCTTAGTAATAACAGTAGTGGAAGTTAGGTTAGGTAGTAGATCAATCTCATACTAGTTTGAATAAGAGTCTACCAGTACTAAGTAATGTTGATTGTTCTACTCAAATATGTAAGCTGCTACTGTTGACCAAGATAGTTCAGGAACTTGACTTAGATGAAGTGGTTGATTTTGCAAAAGTGGTTTAGTACTATTGCATACTGAACAAGAAGAAAGTACTTTATCAATGTCTTTTGCTAGAGAAGTCCAAAATACTAGTCCTCTCCATCTTTCTTTTGGTAGCTTCAGAACCTGGGTGACCATGATGCAAATTCTGGATGTATCTGTGTTGTAAGGAAGCAGGAACAACAATTTTAGGACCTTTGAAAATAATGCCATCTTCCATCAACATCTCATCTCTATAAGGAAAGTAGGGTTGCACTTCTGGTGGTACACTAGATCACCTTGATGACCATCCATCATTAATGTGGTAAATGAGCTTTTGCAAATCTGGATCAGTCTTTGTATGATTTCTTAGCTCATCAAGTCTTGTGGTAGAAAAATTATGCACTTCCATGACATCAAAGTCAAAATTCTCTGCATCAAGCTGTTCCGTAGTATTTCTGGGTGATCTGGATAAGGTATCAGCCAGATAAAGAAGTCTGCCTTTTGTATAGACCATTTTGAAGTTGTACTTTTGCAATTTAAGCATCATTCTTTGTAATCTTGCTGGAGCTGAATGCATAAGCTTCTTTAAAATAGTAACCAGAGGTTGATGATCAGTTTCAATCTGAATATCTTGACCACGGATATAATCATGAAACTTGGAACATGCAAATACTATTGCCAAAAGTTCTTTCTCAATCTGAGCATAATGCATTTCAGTTTGGGTAAGTGTTCTAGATGCATAGGCTACTGGTCTACCCTCTTGAAGAATAACTGCACCCAGAACAAATGTTGAAGCATTGCAGAAAAGAGTTACTGGTTTGTTGACATCACAGTATATTAATGTAGGTGGAGTAGCAATTTTCTGCTTAAGGTTTTCAAATGCCTTCTGGTGATGTTTTAACCATGATCATGTAACATTCTTACATGTTAGCTCTCTCAAAAGTGCTGTCAGTTCAATGAAGTCTGGTATAAACTTGCCTAAATAGTTGACCATACCAAGAAAACATTGTACATTATCTAGTGCTGACATCTCAAGAATGGCTGGTTGCTTGGATGGGTCTGGTCTCAAGCCAATGCTTGTAAATAGATGATCTACATATGTAACTTCTGGTAGTCTGAATTTGCACTTTAGAGGGTTGAGCTTAAAGATCACTTCAAGTGCTCTGTCTAGAACTCTTTTAAAATTTCTGTCATGCTCTGCTTCACCATTGCCTCTGACTAACAAATGATCTACGATTATAGCATAAGGATAACCTGAAAAAATTTGCTCCATTGCACACTGGAAGACTTCACTTACAGAATTTATTCCAAATGGCATCTTGAGAAATCTGTATCTTCTAAATGGGGTACTGAATGTAGTCAGTAGTGAAGATTTACGATCAAGCATTACTTGCCAAAATGAACTTTTTGTATCTGAGACAGAAAGAACTGTGGTGCTTGGTATTAGAGCTGTGACTTCTTCGACTGTGCACGTGGAATGATGAGGTCTTTTTAATGCTTTGTTCAAATCTCTTGGGTTAATGCATATTCTGATTTTGTCTGAGCCTTTTTTGTGAGCTGCTACCATGGGCAACACCCATTTGGTATGTTCTGTAACTGGATAAATTACACCTTTTGTCTAACTGAGCTTTGACTTCATGCTGCATAGCTATCGGTACTTTTCTTGCTGGTCTGACTGATCTCTGGGTCTAACTTCATAGAATACACAACTGGAAGTTTGCCCAACTTGTCATCGAAAACATCAGCATACTCTGAAAAAATAGTGTTACTGAAGCTAGAACTGGGACATGTGCTTATTTGATGAACTTCTTTGGTTAAAGAAAAAGCATATTCATTCTCAAACTGTCTCTGAGACCCAATAATGACTGCACAGGTGTTCGGACTTCATAAAAAAATAAGATATAACAGCTTTTGGGCACATAACATGAAAGCACTACTGAGCCTTCAGTTTGAATTTCTTCACCTCCATAAGCAACAAGTTTCACACAGCTAGTCACATTTACTTGTTCACCAGCTGTCACTTTAGCAAAAGTATCTGCAGACATAACATTACACTTTGAACCAATGTCTGCTTTGAGCTCACTGGGTTTACCATTGATCCGGACAGTACAAAATACTTAATTCTTTGCCAACAAATCTGCACCAATTCTCTCACCAATTACTGACACACCATCTACACAGAAAGCTGACTTTTGCAATTCAACTTGATCAATTTACTTTTCTAATGACCCTTCATTATAACTTCATGAGGCTTACTTGATTTACAAAATTTTTGAAAGTGGTTCCATTTCTTACATTTATGGCATTGCTGACCATATGCTAAGCACTTGTTTTGGACTCATGGTTGGCACCATAATTGTGACAGTTAACAATAAAGCTTGACTTGGGTTTTGCTGCCTCACCTTGTACTGTAATGAGCATGCCCCTTTAACTGAACTAGTCTTAGAACTTGCTGGAAGATTACGGGTTTTCCTTGCCACACCTACAGGGGCTACAGCTGCTACATGCTTAGGCCTGTTTTTGCTTGCCACATGTTGCATGCTGTCTGCATTTGCTCCGGAACTTGGTGAAACCATGCTCTTATCGCTTGCAAGCATATTTGTGTGGCTTTCTGTAACTTCATGGATTTGACAAATCTCATTAGTTTTGCTCAGCATTAAATCACTGTCACAAAGCAAAATCTTTCTCACAGCAGCAGTATTAATACCATGCATGAGCCTGTCCTTTTAACTCATCTTTTAAATCACCAAACTTACACGTTTTAGCTCTGTTTCTCAGGACAGTAATACAAGCTGCAAACTTTTCTCCTTGCTTTTGATCTCTTGTGTAAAACAAATGCCTCTCTAATATAACATTGGTCTGGGGGCTACACATCCCTCTGAATTTGCATTTCAAACACTCAGGGTCCTCCCTTGACTCAGCCTGTACAATAATATGACAATTTCCCCCTTCACTTTCATACACTGCTGGTGCATATACAAATGAATGCTCCCTTTCAATGGCCTCTGACCCTGCTAGGTTTAGTAAAATGAATGCCCTGGTGCATGCATCTTTATCAGAATAAGCTGCTTGTATGAATATATCATACTTTTGCTCAAATATTCTCCAGTTCTCTACAATATTCTGATCAAATACAAGTGGTAGCAGTTTACAAAGACCATCTGCCATATTAACACATCTCAGTGAAGACTTTTGCCAGTATGCATGAACACACCCACATATACATATGAAAGCAATTTATGCCAGTACTTGTAACTATGCTCAGTGTGCTGTGTACTGTATATTCGCAAAGTACAATTATTTCGAAATGTTTCTTACTCTGAGCTCCTTCTGCCCAGTTTATTTGAACAGTGCAGTTATTTGAAATGTTTCTTACACTGATAAGGGTGTTTTATTGAAGTACAGTGACTTCAAGAGTATTACAGTGCCCGGGAAATGTATTTTGCAAAGTTTAGTTATACAGAGGCTTGTTGTGCTATTGGGCATAATTACAAGTCTTTGTCTTTCGGCTTTTCCCAGTTAGGGGTCACCACAGTGGATCACAGGTCCGCAGATTGATTGGTAGTGGATTTTTACAGTGCTGAGTTGCCAGCCTGATGCCCAACCTTCACGGAAGGCACATCCACATGCACGCACATCTAGCTGCATGTCTTTAAAGCTCACTCAGCCACAGGGAGGACATGCAGACTCCACACAGAAAGAACTCCAGCTTAGAATAGAACCAAAGAGCCTCTTGCTGTGAGGTGACAAAGCTAACCGCTACACCACCATGGCCTCTTTTTGGACAGTTACAAGTACTGGCATACATTTCTGGCATATGTATATGTGTGTGTGTTTGTGTGTGTTTGTGTTTGTGCATACTGGCAAAAGTCTTCACTGAGATGTGTTAATATGGCAGATGGTTTAAGACCCCTAACTGGTAAAAGTTGAAAAACAAAGACTTGTAACTATGCTCAATAGCACACCAAGCCTCTGTATAACTGAACTTTGCAAAATACATTTCCCAGGCACTGTAATACTCTTGAGGTCACTGTACTTTAAGAAATCACCTCTTAGTGTAAGAAACATTGCAAATAACTGCACTGTGTGAATACACTGGGCAGAAGGAGCTCAGAGTAAGAAACATTTTGAAATAATTGCACTTTGCAAATATACAGTACACAGCACACTGAAATTTCCCCCAAATGGCTGTACTTTCCTAAATCACTCTGTATAGTACAATAAGCACTCTGTAATGGCGGCATTCTGTGAATAGACACACCCAGCACAAGAAACTTTTTGAAATGACTGTATTTGACTGCACTTTACGAAATCGTGGCACTTTGCATACAACAAATTGTTTGGAATAAATCCACTGCAATAAACACACACTGTAAGCACTTTTACACACTTTGAGATACTTTGAATAACTCTAGTTATGCCCTTAATAACTTCAGTCAATGCGGAATAGTAGTTTATGCAAAAACACAGTAATTTGCCACAAAACATACAGTTGCCTTGCTTTATTTATATATTTGTTTTGCTCATTTAATCTCTTTTCATGCCCATTATATTTTCTTGTGCTTTTTTTTTACTCTAAACATGCCCATTTTACTTTAAACATGCTCATTTCACAATTCTGAGGTAATTCTAAACCCCTTATGTGTTTTTCTGATGCTCGTTTTATCAAATATCTTAATTTTAAACATTTCTTCTGATTAATAAGCTTCTTAAGTTTCTTGTTTGCTTAATAAATGTTTTTGTGCTATTTGTTTGCTTAGTAATGCATTTTGTGCTCTTGTAATGCTCCATTTTATCTTTTTTAATAAATAAATCATTCATGTAAATTTTCATTACCTTTAGCTAATTTCTGGCCCTTTTTTTGCTCTCGGTTCACTTAGTTTGCCTTCACTGTCAACTCTGCACCTCATGGTTCTGAAAAGCAGTCTCTGCCATCCCAGTTCTGGCACCATGTCGCTCGTCTCGTCATGATGAAATAGACGAACATTGTGGGTTCTGTTCAAGCAGCTTTATTATGTACAAGCACATTAGAAATTAAGCTAAGTAACTTTAACATATATGCAAACTAATTGTCTCATGCATAGATGTTTAAACTCTGGCTGTACTCACAGAGTGGCACTGAAGCTAGCATGTGCCTGCTATTTATATGCACATTCAGGTCTTAGAAATGCTTCTCAAAGGCACAACACAAATGTTATTCTACAGAGTATATAAATATTTGGAAATTGATTAAGGATCAACAATAAAACATGATCAATGTGAATAAAGCTTAGTAAAGAATACTTTAGACTTAAATTAATCCTAAAAACAGTGTTGACATCTAGAAACAAAATTCAAGTTGTAAACCAGTTTGCTCTTCCTGTCCTAACTTAGAGTTTTGGAGTGATTGACTGGCCCTAAAATGTGTTGGAATGATTAGACAGGAAAACAGGAAGGATGCTCACCAAATGATTCATAAAAATCAGTGCATACCAAGATTATATATTCCCTGTTCTGAAGGAGGGATGGGTCTCCTTGAAATTGATTACATGTATAGATCTGCAGTCATGGGACTGCACACATATCTGCTGACCTCACAAGACCCAAATGTAGTGAACATTTTGAAACATGAGGAGAATAAATCTAAGATGACTTCTTTGCTTAATCTAGCAGAAGCATATTGGCACCACACAGGAATAGAAATCAAACCAGAAGTTGATAAAAATCAGGCAGCAACAATGTCTTTCAGCTTTTCTCAGTTAGGAGTCACCACAGTGGATCATCGGCCTGTAGAGTGATTGGCAGTGGTGTTTTTACGGTGTCAGGTTGCCAGCCCAGCACCCAATCTTCACAGAAGGTAGATACATATACACATGCACCTATCTGCATGTCTTTAAAATTCACTTGACTGCATGGAGGACATGCAGACTCTGCAGAGAAGGAGCTCCAGCCGAGAACTGAACCAGAGAACTTGTTGCTGGGAGGCAACAATGCTAACCACTGCACCACAGTGGCCACTAGCAAAAAAAGTCATGCAGCAACTGGATGTGCCAAAAAAATAAAAGAAAGAATATGAAGTAAAGGACCAGATGAGAAGGCAATTAATTTGGAAAATGCATAAATATAGTTGCAAGTATAGAAAACTTCTGGAAGAACCTCATGTTGATCAGGATTGAATGCAGGAATGGTTAAGGACAGGTGAACTCAAACCAAGAAATGAAAAATTGGCCACCCAAGATAATGGGCTACATACACGTTGGCTTACAAAGTCCATTGAACATGTGGGAGAAACAGACAAATGTAGGTTTTGTAAAACAGAAATTGAAATAGTTGCACAACTCATTGCTGGTTGTGACATACTAATGGCAGAAGGACTGTATACTGAAAGGCCTAATAATTTATTTATTTATTTGTCTTTTGTTAATCAGGTTAGTCCACTGGGCTGGGGACCCATTTTCAGTGGAGACCCGAGGAGAAAAGCTCCACATAAAGAACAACTTGCAGAGTTTTATATTTACAATACATACATGCTAGACATTTACAGAGGTTTTATATTACCATACATTTAAACAGCCACACATATGTTCTAGAAATATCACAAATATAGTACATGGTGATAAGACTACATACATTGATGAGACTTAGCAACGCATGTACAAATAGTATCAATTTACAAGAAGAAGTAGATTGCTGAGCAGTTAAAGAGGATAAACCTTGCAGTGTATATATATATATACATATATATATATATATATATATATATATATATTTATTTTTTTTTTAGTAGAAGAGATAAGGATAGGTTTAGGTAGAGTATTGCTAAGAAAGACAACCGGAGGAAACAGATTGTTGGTGTTTAAGAGAATTTAGATTAGGGTGATGAAGGATGAATTGTATCGTGAAACAGTTGGGTGGGTAATAGTAAGGTCAGGTGGTGACAGGTGCAAGAGTGGGATTTACCTAGGTATTTATTTATTTATTTATTTATTTCAGTTTGATTACCGGGGAGGTCCACTGGGCTTGGGGGCCTGTTTACAGTGGAGGCCCGGGGAGAAAAGCTCCAGCAGGAAACAGCAGTTTAATTACCTAAAAAATTCAGAGACAGTTGTATTACAAATAACAGTTAGCAATAAAAGAATAAAATGTTAACAATTTCAATTGTTCAGGAGGAAATACTGGCTTATGGCATGAAATCTGGATTTACTAATTAGGTATCTATGCTGAGTATATTAAAGAGGTTAGGTAGGTAAAAGAGGTTTGCCAGGAGAGAAGTGGGATGATAGCTTGAGAGGTATGGGCTGTAGAGTGCAATTGCATTTCCTGTTTAGGCAGAGGTAAGAATGAAGATGGTTTTTGAAGATGTTATGGTTGGTGTAGGACCTAAGTGTGTAGGGCAGGGCATTCCATTTTTTGGCTAGGGTAAAGGATAAGAGTAGTTGACCTGAGGGGAGCTTAGGTTTTTGTACGGTGATTAGGTTTTGGTGAGAAGATCTAAGGGGGGGTATAAGGCTGTAGAATGTTAGAAAGAGCAGGGAAGTTTGTAGGGTGGAACAATAATTTGTGGGCTGTTATGATTTGGAGAAAGTCAAGGTGATTGGGGAGTTCAAGCCAGTTTAGGGAGTGGAGGGAGGTGCAGTGATGAGAGAAGGATTTGGCATTTGTGGCAAATCTAGAGATTTTGTTGTAGCATTGTTCCAGTTTGGAGGTAAGTGTGGAAGATAAATTAGTGAGGAGGGGAGCACCATACAGAAGGGAGAGAAGTAGGACGGTAGAGGCAAGGGTAAGTCTCATGTGAGGAGAGAGGAAGTGGTTATTTCTATACAGTAAGCCAAGTTTTATGTGTGTTTTTTTGATGTTTAGCTGGATATGGTCATTAAATTTTAGTTGGTCATCAATTATAACGCTGAGAAGCTTGGTGGAGGAGACAATCTCTTGTGGCTGGTAATTAAAAATGAGTCCTTATCTAGAGATGATGATTTAGACGGGGTGAAAAGGAGGACCTTAGTTTTGTTTGCATTTAGGGTGAGATGATTTTGGAGCATCCAGTTTTCAGTGGTTGAGAAGGCACTCTGTGTTAGGACTTTTAGTTCTGTTAGATTAGGGGCACAGCAGATTAAAGTGGAATCATCAGCATATTGCACAGTTTTCTTCAGTTCTTTTTTGAAGAGAAAGGAGGAGTGGATAGACTGCAAATTGCTACGGAGCTTATTCCAGGTTTGAGACATAGAGCATTTATATAGTACTTTGCCTATAGTTTTATTGGGTCTGTAGGTATCAAGAAGTTGCTGGTCAGTGCTGCGGAGGGATCTGCTAGGTTTGTATAGGGATAGGAGGGTAGACAGGGAGGAGCAGTAGGCCGATTTGTAGAGTAGAAAATATGTCATTTGAAGTTGAGAAAACTGAAGCAGTTGAGGGAAGTCAAGCTATTGCAGTTGTTTGAGGGCAAGGTAGTGGTGGGCTTTATGTGGGAGGTTGCAGGCAAATCTAGCTATCTGGTAGTAGGTTTGATTGAGTTTGGTTAAAAGATTTGCTTGAAGGTGGATAGATATAGGGCAAGCATAGAGCAGGCAGGGAAGGAGGTAGGCTTGGACCAAAGAGGTCCTAGAGGAAATTGATAAGAATTTTTTGTTTCTGTACAATAGGCCTAATTTTTTATTGGTCTTTTTGATGGATTGTTGGACATGAAGGTCAAATTTCAGGTTATCATCTATTGTGACACCTAGAAGTTTGGTATGAGAGCCAGCATGAATGATCGTGTTATTTAGGGAGGAGAGAGAGTGAAGGATGTCTTAAGGTTGGCCATGGATTTAGGGAGAAAAAGTAGTAGCCTGGTTTTCTTTGGGTTAAGGATGAGTTAACTATTGCCTAGCCAGTTCTCTTTGGCATTAAATGAAGTTTGTGTAAGTGCAACGAGGTCAGTAGGGTTGTCGGAGAGGGTAATAAGAATTGAATCGTTGGCATACTGGATTAGTGAGGATGTGCAGCAGGCAGAGTGAAGATTGTTGGTAAAAGTATTAAAGAAGGGTGGGCCAAGAATAGATCCTTGGGGTACACTGGTTTTGATGGGTAGGAAGGGAGAGCAGGAGGACAGCCATCTAATAGATTGTTGTATGTTTGTAAGATAGCTAGAGAACCAAAGAGTAGTGGATGCAGAGTGGTTAATAATGTGGCAAGACTGTTGCACTGTGGATTGGGCAAACATTATGGTACTGAAGTAGCTGAAAAGCACTGGAAACATGAGCCACAAAGCATCATAGAAAATGATGAAGTCTACATCACATGGGATCACCCATTGCCAACAGTTCAAAAGATAGATGCTAGAAAACCAGATATAGTGGTCCATGAAAAGAAGACAAAAGTAGCATTGATCATTGAAATTGCCACACCCAGTGACTACAGTGTCTTGCATACAGAGAGAGAGAAAGTCATAAAATATCAGGATTTGCAGGCAGAAACAAGACCAATGTGGAAGAAAGATACACAGACAGTTCCAATAGTAGTAGGAGCAACGGGTCTTATAAAAAAAGAATCTACAATCATATTTAGATATGTTACCAGTACATGTAACCCCGTACAAGTTGCAGAAGGACTCATTACTGGGCAAATTACAGGTGCTATGAAGAGCACTTCTAGCTGACATCAAAGACTGAAACAATACTAATTTCATGAACTTTAATAATACTTTCACAAAGGAATGGGGTCTATTCCCGTCATGATATTAGAAACCCAAAAGACTTGGAAAAACTAAAAAAAAAAAGATTCTATAAGAATGAGAAGATTACTAACTGGTTCTCTGACAAAGTAGCTGATACATGGAACAGATTACCAAATTACATTAAAGCAAGTACTAGTTTAGATATTTTTAAGAACAGTCTGGACTTATTATGGAAACAAGTGTTTTGGTATATTGGCAAGCTGGAAAGGCATTAATGCCCGTGCTTGAAATATTTGTATGTATGTATGTATATAGAACTATTTTACAATATAGCATGCTGTTTACTTCAAGGCATTCATTATACACATTTTGCTAAGAACAAAAACTTTATTATCTGTAGTTACATCTTCAGCCCTTTCATTATTCTTCTAAACATTAATGACAAAGTGGGAATTATGGGTTCAGGGGCCTAGGCAGTGAGCAATTTCCCTGTGATACATTTGGTTGGGGACACATGACTGAGGTGACATTCAGCTGCAGAGAAGTATTGCTGTTGTGAATTCCCTGTGGACAAAGAGAAGAATGTGGTGCTCTGCCTACAACTTCAATAACCAAATGCACAGGGGGTAAATAATGTTCATGGCCCCCAAGGCAACATGAGATGGCAGGCAGTATGGCAGGCATCAGCAGCAGGCAGGCCAGTGGGTATGTCAGTGACAGCAAAAATGCAGTGGACAATGGGCAGTGCCTTTATAACATATGTGTGTGTGTATGTGTGTGTGTGGACCACTACCCCCTTCACAATATCTATAGAACATTACCTAAAATGCACACTGGAGCATAAATTTGACTAGTATCATGCAGGATTCCCTCCATGATGTAGCACACTTCTATATGTTATTGTTGTATAAGCATGTATTCTGCACTGAGGACAACACTCATTACTTCTTCTGCCCCCATGCACTTGGTTATTAAAGCTGTGGGCATGGCAGTGTGTGCTTCTGTTTGCCCACAAAGAATTTGCAAAAGCCATTATTTCTCTGCAGATGAATGTCACTTCAGCCATGTGTCCCCATCTAAATGTACCACAGGGAAATGTCTCACTGGCTAGGAGCCTGAACCATGGAATTATACTTTAGAGTCCTCTCATCAATTTAGTAAAGTCACCAAACTTTCAGTCTTTTTTTATCTTCTTCTTGCAGAAACGCAGTGTTCATCTTCAAACTGCATTGTATTGAAATGGCATTTTTTCAGTTATTCCATTTATTTCCTTCTTTCACATTACCAGCCTTCATCTTTGCCATTTCAACCACCCAACATCAGTATCTGGTTCATGTCCAAGGCTCTCTTGATTTTTCTGTTCAGCTCTTGACCTTTTTTCTGTTGCTCAATCATTTCCCTTTGGAATAATGGATAATGTTTCACTGGCATGTAATCTCTATGGGCTTTGTTATTGCCAGTAGAATAAAAAGAAGAGTCACTTTCAGCTTGATGGTTCCGTCTTTGCTGAGTACACTTTTTTTTCTCCATAACCTATTTTGCATCAAAAAAATGGCTTTGATCCTCCAGAAAAAAGTCTAAAAACAGATGGATATAGCAATTTAAAATTTACACCTGCCTCTAAACAACCCCTGATCGTAGGCAAAAACCCATTTCTTTACTGCCTAGTGTTCAGTGCATAATTATTTTCCATAAACACTCCTATGTCCCCAACTTTTAATATTTTCCCATTCTTCCACAGTTTGCCAGAAGCAGCTCCTTCTGCTGATATGACTGCATCTTTACTAATATAGGTCTTGGCTGCTTTCTCGTGGTCAGATTTGGATTTTATACATATAGCACCCTTTCATTTAACAAATCCTGCTGTGGAATACCAGCCCAGTTGCTTATTTGTAGTTTCATAAAATTAATGAAATCTGTTCTTTCCAGTTTCTCTGGTATAGCAGAACATTTCAGGGTTTCTCTGCTTGCTGTCTTCTAATTCTATTTTTGAAACAGTTCTTATTGAGAAGCCTCATACTCAGCCAGTCTTTCTTTCATTTCATCCTCTGATTTCTGTAGTTTCTTTCAGCTCATCTGAATAAATACTTAAAAAGCTTCTTCTATTCTTTCTAGTCTGATGTCATTTGACTTTATATATTCTTTTGGGGTCTCACTTATTTTAAACACCTCTGAATATGTTTTATTTTATTTTTTTTCTAAATTACTGGAAACCATCTCCTGTACCAAAGCTTAAACCAAACTGCTTTGTGTTGAACATCTGCAAGACTCTTTCCCACCAGAGTTTTTATATCTTTGTTTAGTAGAGTTTATCTTACTTTCTCCAGATTTTTTGCCAGCGTCCAGACAGTATAGTGACTAGCCAGTAACTGAATTTTACCTAAATTGATAAGTTTTACTTCCTATTTCCAAAGCTTTTTGTATTCATACTAGGATTAAGATAGCTATCACCAACCCGATGACCAGTGAGTAGCATCTTGGAAATCATTTGTCCAGAATTCATGAGCAAAGAAGTTGAGTGGTATGGGAGAAAGAGGCTTTGTTGAGAGAATTAGCTCAATCACTTTAGTTTTGGAAAGACAGTACTCCTACAGCTTGACTTATTACTGATGTCTTATACTTAAAACAGGTTCAAAAAGAATCTTTTTTTTTCTTAGCTGTTTCAGTATGGCATACTGCTGTCTCCTACTGAGAATTCTGTTCATGGGGCATGGGCTTTTGCATGTTTCATAAATTGTTACATCAAGGCCAGGACTGGCTATAGCTCATATTTTTCTTCTATGGTAAATCAGTCTGGACTGCTAACTCTACTATATATATATATATATATATATATATATATATATATATATATATATATTTATGTATTTGTTTATTCATTTTGATAACTGGTCCTAACTGGACATAAAATGACTTTAGATGATATAATTAACAAGAAATATTACATAGACAAGTAGTATTGATGTGGGATGCTAACATTAAGTCATAGAAAATTTTTGAATTACAGACTTTGTATTCTTCAGAGGGATGACTGCTAATGGAGAACCTGTTATTCTACCTATTTTCTAAGCAAATATGAGAAGAGGAATATTTCTAATATGTCAATGATGATGGGCATTTGCCCCCTCCTTCACTTTTGGTTTTGGTTCCAATTGTAGTGCTAAAGGGTTGAGAGCTGTGAATTTTCTTTGTGAGTTGTGTGTTAATGACAAAGCAAAATGATTAGTTGTGCAGCAGCAACTTGAGCTACATTGCTGTGACTGTTTTTTTACCACTTTTGGTTATTGGAGGTAATCACCAGAAGTGGTTATCTATTTGGGAGGCAATTGGCACATTAAACTAAAGGGCACTTGGGGTGATCACATTCAATTGATCATTATTGTGCCTTGGTTGGGGTTGGGGGAACACAGTATGGTGCCTGAAAGCTCCAACTTGAAATATTGTTGTAATTCCTTTTAATTTTTTTTTTTCTGACAGGAGTCCAAATCGATGTGTGGGCATTAATAGTGCACACTTCCCACAGCATCATACTTTTTATCATTTTTTGTTTAATATTTATGGAAGTCGACTTGGGGGGAGATGTTCCCTATAGCTGAAGCGAAGTAAATTATTGTGGATGTTATTTCTGCATTGTATTTGCAAGTGAAGTAGATTAATGTGGCTCTTATCTCACCACTTTGTCAATCACACATCAGAACAGGTGATTGCCATAAGTGGCTGTGTGTATGGGGTAGGGGGCATGAAAGCAAAAAACAATTGCATCAGTTATGCAAAACAGTCATTGACATGGTAAGATTGTGAGAAGGGAGAGCTGGGCCAGTGGTTACTTGTAGTGAGCAGGGTAACATTTCCAAACTCAACTAACTTCTCTCCCCCCTTCCCCACAAACAGTGTGAACCCCAGAGAATGGTTACATTAGTTAGTAGAGGCAGGGGTACAGCTCCTCACTACTACCAGGTCGGATTTGACAGAATCCTAAGACAGATAGGAAGCCAGTTAGAAAGACAAAGTATGTAAAGGAGTTAAATCAAATCACTACAAGTAACCATTGCCAGGAGCATGTATACATATTCAATAGTGAGTGGTTGCAATAAATTATTGTCCAATTTTTTTTTTTTTACTTTCCTCAGACACCTTACATCACATGGCTCGAATTAAGATCACATGAGAACTTAGTATTAAAACAAGGTGGAGGTTACAACATGCTTCATTCTGAAGAAGTATTGTATTTTTGGACAAAGGCTTTCAATAAACTTCATCTCTGGACTAAGTATTACTTGCTAGTGTAGTGTTTCAACTTGCTGAAGACAAACTGTGGTGTTTTGGATTTTATTGTACACAGAAGTTGGATGCCATTATGGGGAAGGGGTTGAGAAGGCATGCTGGATGTGCAAATGCATGATCATTATATGAAAGCTATTAAATAAAAATATGTCTTACTGGGGTTAGTTTACATGTCTAATAGCAGCAAGTTGAAATATGCTACTGTGACTGTTATGCTTTTTGCTTTCCTCTCAGCGTGACATTAGAAGTGTACATAATGTGGGTATTATTTTTGTGGGGCAGGTGATGTATGAAAGCAAATGGCATTTACAGGATCACTTCTGACTGGCTATTGGTATTTTTTGGGAGGGAAGTATCTGTTAAAGAGCAATATGGCCATTATATTTCTATGATTTCATCAAAACCAGTGGTACTTTACCTTCCCAGCAGGGGCACATTCCACCTGGACAGCATGCATGTGTTTATACCACAGTACCTTATTAGAAGTCCATTTTTTATTATGAATTGTCTTCATAGAACTGAAATATGGCCTATTAAACAAGTTATTAAATCCAGCATTTCAGAGGGCTTTTGTCACAGTATGGCAATATGCTTGGTTTCCATCTGAATGTTCTGCACAAAAGGCTGGGGGGGGGCATGCCATTTATGTAAGCAAATGGCAGTTACGGATCTGATTAATTATTTATATGGTTTGTTGAGGGGGCAGGATTTTTAAAAGTGCCATATGGCCATTATAGTTATGTGATTTCTTTGCAGTTAAAGATGGTGTACCCTCTCAAAAACTGGACATTTCAGTCCGTGTTTTGTATCAAACATTTTATTAGAAGTCCTTGATTTTTTTTATTGTGAATTGTCTTTGTGTAACTGACACATAGCCTCTTATATATACAGCTGGTATTTCTAGGTTTTTAGAGGGATTTTGTTGTCACAGTCCAGCACTATGCTTGGTGCCTAACTTGGTGATATTTGACATTTGGAAAAAAAAGGGTAGGAATGGCTAATGTATGAAATCAAATAGCTGTTATAGGATCATTATTGATTGATTTTTTTAATATGACTTGTTGGGAGTGACAGTATTTATCAAAGAGCCATATTCACATTGAACTTGTGTGACTCTTTCACATATTTTACTTTCTAAGAAGGAACATATTCCTCTGGAGCATTATGCTTGCATTTTACACCAGAGTACCAAGGGAGCCAGCAGGATTTTTTGCAGGGGGGTGCAAACCCAAGCCCCACCCATGCAGCCGCACCCCTCTGCTGTCCCTGCCCACTCAGCTCCACCCCCCACCTACGCAGCCATTCCAGTGTCCCATTACTTGACTATTTCTCCCCATTTGTCATAGACACTTTTCAAATCTCTCAGTGTGCATACTGTTTTACTTATGCAATGATTACAGATATTTGGATTTCATTTACAACTTTTATTTCAAATTTTATAGCACAAACACTGATATACATTTACTAAACCTAAACAAAGCAACAGTCTTACAATGAAAACAGACTTAGCATTAAAACTTCTCTACCTTTGAAACCTGCATTCACTGAAACAAAATTGAAACTCGCATTCAAAGAAAATGCATCTGGCCAGTGGCAGGGTAAGTTTACCTTTGGGCTGTTTTCAAATCATAGGCTCCTTGCACACATTTTTAGAACCATGGAAAAGTTATTTGATTCACTGTCCTGACTGTATTAATTATACTATATAATAATTGAATTATATCCCTTGTATAATACAGCACCATTTGTTAGAGCATGTTTTAAATTTATAGTTCTGAACATTTTTCCTTTAAACAATGAAACAAATCATATGAACCAATAATGACAACCTGCCCAATTCAGAACATTTCAACCATAAAGGGCCACTCTACTCAAACGTCTGTCATACAATCCACCAATATCAATTAATATGCAGAATCTTTGCAGAAGTAAAAGTCACCTGAATAATTCCACATTAAAGAGATCTGAAACCAGTGAAGAGGTTGTTGCTAGAAAACAACTTTATATTTCAGTGTTTAATCTACAAATTCAATGCCTGCTGCCCTTGAAGAATAAAATGCCTACGTTATATTAAAAAAATGGTAAGCTGGTATATTGCAATAGGGAATGGGTGGCAAGCTGAAAAACAAGTTCATAGTTATTAGGCATCTCATCCAAAGGAGGACATACTCAGGACTGTAGCACTCCACCTCCTTAAAATACAAACCTACATATTGTGGGAGTAGAATCTATAGCATTCTGTATCAAGATGCAAGTATGCTACCTGCTGTGCTGCTTTAAAAATGCTATACCACAATAGTAATACCATTTGCTAAACAAAACAGTTGCACATTTTAAGTAAGCTCATCATGAGCAGCAGTAAATTTCTCTTTCCTTGAAGCTCACAATTCCTTGAAAATGCACTTGAAAATAAAATCCACCTGCTAACTCTAACTAGGGCATTTCACTCTCTCTCTCTCACACACACCTCAACCTCTTAGTGCAAGAAATCTGGACAAAGCCCAAAATAAATAGGAACAGATTATAAATATTGCTGTCATGAACTTAGAACATTGCTAGAATCTGCACCTGCTTCTGACAAAGTACCTTCTTGATGACACACAGGGCAAATATATATTTGCGCAGTTATTCAAACCCAGACTGTTTTTAAAATAAAAAAGTCACTTACTACCAATGGACAAATTACGCTACCAAAGAAAAATAAGTAGTAGATCAATAACTACAAATAGGTCTAATTAAAGAGCTGAATAATATTATCTATGTACTTTCCTCACAGTGCGACTCAGCTTCTAACTACCACAGTTTGTGCCAAACCTGAAGTGCTGAGAGCAAAACAGAATAATGGAATCACTGGAGATAATTGAAAATAGTTTAGAACATTACTTTGCTAAAATATTATGAAAACAACATGAGCTACAGAATTTCTTGGGAAGAAATTGAAATGCAAAGTAACATTAGTCAACCATTTCATTTACAGCCCCATGGGTGTTTTATGTAATGAAATAAGTACTTTGCCTGCAATTTCATAACATACACTTTTGGATACCTACTGTACCACGATGTATACTAGGTGGCCTAGTATACTTCAAATACCGTTTTTTTTTTCAAATAGGGAATAAAATGTATTATTTGAAAAGTAATGTATTTCTATAGTCACCTGCAGATATATTTTACAGGACTTCATATAAACTTATGCATGTATTTCAGAATCTCTTACATTAACCTTTATAAAAATTTAAATAAAGTTATATGTCTGAATTTTAACTAAGAGCAACCATATGAATTTATTGGTGTGTGTGTGTGTGTGTGTGTGTGTGTGTGTGTGTGTGTGTGTGTGTGTGTGTGTGTGTGTGTGTGTGTGTGTGTTCAGGATGAGTAGTGAAACCATATGAAATCAAGTTCCTTATTCCTACTAGTATCATACTAAATTCAGTTAGTAAATATTTAACATTTAGTTCAGTTAATAAAACAAAGTTAATATTTTATTTCAATGAAAAAGGTTCATTTTTCAAGAGAATACAATTTGCTCCACTATTATAGTTGTTTGTAAACCTTCAAATAATATATTATGCTCTAGATCTCAAGACTAAATCCAAAGAAGTTTCCTTTATGATACCACCCTGATAGGATGCCTACCTTTGATGCTCCAAGAGCATTCAACTGGGGAAGCTGACCTCTAGCTAACACTACTTATCACTCCTAAAGTGGTTACTTCATGAGACTTTGAGTTGGGATTGCAAGCAGGCACCTCTTCCTCATTTCTTGGCTCCATAGTGCCTGACCTCACTAATCTATTGCTTGTGTCCGGTCCAGCAAGGCAAACACCTTCCCTCTGCACCAGTGGGCTGGCAGCTGTAAGCAGTCCTGCCAGACTTTAATAGCATAGTCAGAGTATGCAGCAGTTTATTTCTTAACTCTGAAGGTGTGGTTTCATAATCATAAATGTTGGACTACTTTTTTCTGCTATATGAAACTGTGCAAGGATAATTCAAATCAGAGAATTAAGAATAAAAATGCTGCATACATGTCTGCCTATTACAGAACTAAATGCACATAGTTTCTAAAACTATTTTTTGGAAACTCCACATTCCGGCCACACTTCAATGTTAATGCATCTAAAACGTAACATCCCATCACTATATATTATAAGATATATATAATTTGATGAGCCACACTGCTTACATCAGCTGTGCTACTTAGATTTCACATGTGAAGATGGGCAGATGACAGGTGCAGACCTCATCAATGACTTTTAATCAGGAGCCCACCTTTCCCTTTGTAGAAATGAAATATTTATTTTTGAGCATGTGCACAATTAAGGAAAAAAATGTGAGAAAAATCCACATAAAAAATAGCAAGATGTGAAATAGAAATCAGTTGACATATATATGGGTGCATGGCAACAGACTGAAACATCTAAATATCTACAAAAATATCTAATGTACGAAATACCAACAGTTAAAGGCAATCTAAGCACAAAACATTAATAAAACCTAATCACATCTCAAACCAGTATCTGGTTGCACTCCCACTTCCCCTGCTAATTATATATACCATCTTCGAAATGGTGCAACAGTGAGGAAAGGCCATATACCCTTCCCTGGTGTAACTTCAATTTTATAGATATTTTTTCTTTAGATATTTTTAACTGTTGATATTTTGAACTTTAGATAAAGTACATCACATCCTTAACTGAGGGACACTAAATACACAAGTACTGAGAAAAAGAAAATCGACTGGGAGTGGGACTTTGGGAAGGACACATTTCAACTTGTGCTGAACTGGACTATATCCAGGTAATGATACATGGACAGTGAAAGTCCAGTAGAATAACTTCTCTAAGGTAACTGGTCACCTTTTTATATGCTAGACAGACTTCCAAGAAAAGTGCCAAATCCCCGCAGCCCCCCCCTTTATCGATCAGATAATGTTATAGACACGTAATATTACACATCGCACCAGTAAAAATCCAGCCATTCTAGCTTCTGCTTTTAATATGTAAACCTTATGCCTTCGCCAAGACATACCTTTCAAGTATACCTCATTACAGGGGTACGCTCCTTATTTTGAGTATTAAAAAAATCATGTTCCTTGCATTTCCATATTGAATGGGTCTGTCATACATTTAACCTCCCTCTTACTTACTCACACACATACACATACACACACACACACACACACACACACACACACACACACACACACACACACACACACACACACACACACACACACACCAAAACAGAATGATCCCTTTTCTATCCAGGCAAATCACTCATCAGGCAGCTGTCCTCTGCACAGTTGTCTTTCCCCTACTTTTGCCTCAGACTTTCCTTGCTCAGTCCAAGGCAATTTAAATGCATTAAACTACTCCCTACAAAAGTCTTACCACTCTCCCCAAGTACTATTTTCAGTCTTGGCATTGAAACATCTTCCTTCTAACTGCAACCCATGTCCTCTTCTCCACATTCTGTTTTAACTCAGGTCATTGCAATTCTATCTAGACAATGTATTCATCAAAATCATATCACCATTTCTGTTCCCAAGCAGTAAGCATTTAGACCATATCCCCTTTTGTGTTGCTATCTATCCATTTTTTCCATTTGAAAAAGACATGCATCTAAACCATATCCCTCTTTCTCTTCCCATGCAAACATGCCCGACTGCCCATTTCTTCTCAGACCTCAGCACCTCCAGTCCTTTTTCCAAGTTAGTATCTCTGTATTGTATGCTTTTTACCCAGCTTGATTTCCTTGAACTTATAGAACTGTTGCTCATATAATAGGACCTTGAACAGGATTCACTAAAAGCACATTTTATTCAAGTATTTATTAATTAACATGCAGAAAGCATAACAGATTAACATATTGTCAAATATAAACCTGCAAAAAGATACAGCTTACTTAATTTGTAGCATGATAAGTTACCCTATGCAACCCGCATATGAGCAAGCTCCCATGTCCCTCTATATGTTGGTAGTTGTGCTGTAAGTGGCCAAACCCCCTCCCCTGCAAAAAATACCATTTTGCATTTCTACTGTATCATGTAGGCAGCTAAATTAAGATTTATCATTAATGCCATATTAAATTCAATTGGTAGGGATCTCAGTGAAGTGTGATTTCAGTGAGACATGCTCCATAATGCAAGATGCAGGCATTATGCTTTAGTATGTTTACATAAAACCTTACTTTTGGTCAGACTGTATGTGACTTTTAGAGCTGTGAACAAATTCCAGATGTAGGCTTTGCAATGCTCTGAACACAGAAAGAGGATTTCAGCATCATTAAGATTCATTCCTTGCTTTATGGATCACAGCATTTCATTATCTTTGCTACTGGCCGTTCGTATTTGAGTCTGTCTAGTGGTGATTATTACCTTAGAAATCTTTTCCAGGCTCTGTCCTTCTTAGGTCACCCCACAAACAATATGTTTTCTATGGGGCTTTCTGATGTGCACAGCTTCAAATCAAAGTCTCATTTGCTATATCTCTACTCTAAAAGTAAGTTGCAGTAGGTCAGTTTTGAAACCAAGCCTCCATTCACCACTTCTACATCTCAGAATACATTTTGGCATGCCATCTAAAATCCAATGCAATATCAACCATGAGTATAATAATCTGAACCAGTTATAGATTCAGTCTTCTAGCACTCCACTGCTTGGGGACTTTTCTTCTGATAATTCTCCTTCAGCATAAACATTGGATATTTTGATAAGAAAAACACATTTGTCCACCATTACTGTTCTCCCACTTCATGCCCTTTAGATTATCTGTTACTCTTCTATAAGGTGTGCCTTGGGAGGCCTTACAGATACCCAGATGCAGCATGACCCTAGGTTCTTACTTCATTCCTAATTGTAGATTAGGATGGACTTGCACAGTTTATGCTCAGTGAGAAATCAGTGAGAAAATTAATTCAGCAGCATAACCAGCATATTGTGCAGAATCTTGCTAGGATGTTCCCTGAAACAGAAGTAGTGCTAATAGGCTTGGGGTTACCTGCATCCTTACTGGTACACTTTTGCTCAAGGCAACCACTACTGCTAATCTATAGCCATGCAGACCAATCCATGCAATAGTAAGAGTCTACATGTGATTGTCATTAGTTTATCAAAAGTCACCACTGACTCTGATACAGCTCACTCAATCCATGTGCCGTGCCTCATAACTGCTTGGTTCATTCTGTTTCTTTCCTTGTCACTCTTCTGTTATCCCGTTTGTCCCCATCTATATCTATGGTTCCTTTCCATACTGGCATTGTGCCTTATCTGTGTCAAGTATAGGGGTGAACAACTTTTAATAATTATGTCCCATCTGTAGAATTGCTAGACTTGCCTGCCTCAACAATAGAGCAATCCTTTGCCAATGCTTTCTGTGCCTCCCCCCACATAAATCTGAAAAAAACAAACTGCTTTCCTATGCCTCATCCCATTTCCATTTTATTTCTTAATTTAGTTAAATGTTTATGAACTGTAAAGATGGTCAGGTTGCACAACTCTCTTTAAATGCAACTCCGTCCAAAAGCATACTATAAAAGCAGCATTACACAAACAAATAGCACTGAGAAAATACTAGGTGATGCCGCAAACAATTGCAGTGGACATTAAATTGCATTATGAGCACGCTGGCACTGAAATAGTGTGCATTAATGTTAGTATTGAATAGGGTAACCGCTTTAAATGTCAGGACCCATTACAGCAAGACCTGAAACACAGAGACTGAATGGTTAAAAAAATGGGCTTACATATGTTAAGTCCAGAATAGCCATTTCTCAGACTATCCCCTAGTCTCCAAGGTATGATGATTGCAGAGTTACTATATACAAGTCTGTGGGATCTCAGAGTTAATAGACATTAGTTTGGGGGTAGTGTGGGGGCTTGTACCCCTGTAAAAAAAATTTAAAGGAGATCAATGTTAATGATTCACTTATCCCCTGCCTTTTTGAACTTTTCCTTTGGGGTGTTAACACTCTGCATTTCGAGTGCCAATTTTTCAATAGTGAGAATAGTGCACTGTTGGGCTGTACCACATGTCAAAGGAGGAAGAGTCCCAAATAGATGGAAGCTGCCTAACTACAGGTAAAGCTTTTTGAATGATCCGCATTTTCTTTCTTTGTGGCAGCTTTATTACTGTCCTCCCTCCCCCAGCAATACCATCTTGCTTACCCATTCTACACTCTCTAATGTACCTTTACCTTTTCATTCATTGCTTACTTTACTTCTGTTTTCAGCTAAGCTGGTGATTTCTTCCCTCATAAAAGGATTTCACTGCCTTTTAAGAATTTATGTAGAAATTTGATTTTTACTCCTAACCTCACACTGATGTCTGAAGCAAGTCCTCTTTGTACTAGACAAGTGAAGATTTCTCTCCAAAATCTTATACCTCTGTACATAAAAGGAATGCAAATAATTTTGGATACCTAGTGTGAGACACAAATACTACTATAAAGGGGACAGTAACATCAAATCCAAGGTACTGGGCTCTCAAAATACTGAAATGTAAAATAAAAAGAAAGTAAACAGATGAAAATATCATTCAAGAGCAATCAAAATGAACACCTGTAGTAAAATGCGTATTATACCATGACCCCCCCAAAACGTGCACGCTGATTGGCCAGCGAGACCGTTGTAAATCGAGATATACTAATGGAAAAAGGTCCGGTTGCCCGGACTTTTTTCCATTAGTATAACTCGGTTTTTTAAAACACTGTCTCGCTATGTTAAAAGGGTTTAACATAGCGAGACAGCTTTAAAATAAGCAACGGAGATCTCCGCTGCTTATTTTAGCTGTCTCGCTATGTTAAACCCATTTAACATAGCGAGACAGTGTTTTAAAGCAACGGAGAAAGCAAGATCTCCGTTTTAGTGTCTCGCTATGTTAAATGAGTTTAACATAGCGAGACAGTTTTAAAATAAGCAACGGAGATGTCCGTTGCTTATTTTAAACTGTCTCGCCATGTTAAACTCATTTAACATAGCGACACTAAAAAGCAACGGAGATCTTGCTTTCTCCGTTTTGCACACTCTGATGTACCGCGCAGGCGCGCAGTACATCAGAACTGCCGGATGCCAGACATCTGCGGAAGGGCAGTAAACAGGCATTATACTATGCCATTATTTAAGAAAAGTAACAGTTTCTTTTCTTAAATAATGTCATATATAATAATAACTCACTTCTGGTGGTAATGCTAAATTTACCCACGGTTGGCTTTTTTGGTCCTCGGGCTTCGCCCTCGGGACCAAACCACGCCAACCGTGGGTAAATTTAGCATTACCCACACCCAGGCGTGGGTTATTGCTATATTATTTCCCATCCACCCATGTAGGAGTGATTTACCCTCATATACCCTTCCCTTTTTTGTATACATGACCTCTGCAGTCACATGTACTTTAGAGTACAATATTTATTTTCATTGATATTGTGACAATGACATTACAAGTCAGAGGGCATGAAAGTGCATTACCCATAGGATAATGGGAGTAAAGCCTTGCATTACATCTTTCCTGTACTGTCTTATTTCAGAACAATTTGACATTGAGATCTGTCTCTTGCTTCAGTGTTTAATATGTTGAGAATTAAGTATTCTGAATTCAGTATTACGGACTTTGGTATGTTAGATACCCTGTTGCTTTTTGGCTGGTACAGCTTTAATCATAAGCTATATATGTGTAACCGTATTACTGAGCAAGCAGTCTGCATATGGATTCATAACATATTGAGATGCTCAGCCTGTTAGAAAAAAAACACAATTGCTGAATTGTTATAATTGAAAAAGTGTTTTTGCAGAGGTATCCCACTGCACCCCAGTGCTATGGATGTCACCCTCACACTGCACTTATATATACTGATTGTAAGGTCATATAAACTCAGAAAAAGAGTAAAATATAGTTTTAAGTATATATTTAAGAGGCTCTTGCATGGTCTGTTCTGCTTACTTGCTTAAAATAAGTAAAATAAACAATTTCTGTTTCACATTTTCCATGGCAGATGGCAATCTCAGATGCTGTGCTACTTCCATATTTACACTGAGTAAATCATAGCACTGTAAAGACTGTTCATGCAAACACAACACATGAAAATATTTAACAAGCAAACTAAAAATGACCAAAGTGAGATCAAATTTAAGGGAAATATTTTAATGACATATGCTGTGTCATTTGTCAGAAGTAGTTTAGAACTGAGGAATATGTGGTCTGAAAAGCAAAGGCAATGGCTACTATTTGAAGAGCACTACATAAGCAATAAGCAGGCCATAGCACATAGTCATACATATGCAGTATGAACTACAGCTGTTGACTGGATGGTGCTGACCAGAGTAAGATGTAATGTAAAAGTCAGCATGCCTCATGCTGTTTATCAGCCATCAAGCAGAAGTGGGAAGAGTAGACACTTGACTAGAGACACTAGCAGATGATAATAATAGTAACGCACTTGAATCATGACTTGGAATCAGAAGTCAGGATGTAGGGTTACCACCTTTTCAAATGCCCAAAGTGGGACATTTTTGGTATAAACGTCAGATTTTGCAGGCTGAAACATACCCATGGCCAGTACAAAGGACAGAACTTCAGTTTTTTTCCTAAATAAAAGCTTATTCTTATAGCATTTAGTTTCTTTTTCTGTTTCTTATAACATTTAGGTGTTACAGATACATAATACCTGTTTTATGCAACTATTACATAAAATATACGAAATAATTTTGTCCTAAAATCTCAGGACATTTGCCATTTTTACAATTTTTTGGCAGGACACAACTGCCCAAAGAGGGACTGTCCCTCGCAAAGTGGGACAGGTGGTAACCCTATCAGGATGGGAATAATGACATTGGTCGACAGAGGAATGACATAAGCAAAGAAAGCAGTACTGTCAGTTGTCACATGATTAGAGAGCACTGCCAGTATAAAGCAATTAAAAAAGGAACAAAGCAAGTAAATGAAAGTGCTGTGTTGCTAGCTGCTTACACTATAAAAGAAAAAAGGAAGAAAAAGGATTACAATTTTTACAGAATTAATCAGCCTTGTATTGCATGCCTTTTTTCATTAATCAGATAAGCCAACTTGGCATAAATGCCTTTTTAATGGTGACTAAGGAACACTGGTGCGGTGTTTTTAACTTTAAGTGCTTAGTATGTAAGACAAAAATGATGGAATCAAACCCTAAACTGCAGGCTGAAGCTTGTTACAAGATTGTAATCTTCCCTATTTGTGGTAAACTCCCATAACAGTCTTGATTTATAGAATGTGTTGGATGCTTACTGGTGGCAGGTTCAAGTAGAATTTGAAGCTAATTGATTTTGTAGGGTTTGCCAGAGCTGGTCTAGTGCAAACTAATGCTCACCTTCCATGGTTTTGTTAAGAAATTCTGCTAAGATGGACTCACAAGTCCTTTTACTATATTTTACTAATAGCACTAACTAGATACACATTTGTGTGTGAAAAATTCCCAAAATAGAAGCAATAAAATACTAATAAACATATTGTGTGCTAAGTTATAGCATTGTGTAGGTATGATGTGCACATACTAAATTCATAGCAAATTTTACTGCATTTTCTTACAGCTTAACTTAAAGTAAACTCTGTATCGCATTGTACAGAATAAATTAACCCCAAAGTTCATGAAATTGGTGCAAAACATACATGCATTTTAATTGAAATAATGAAAGCAATCAAAGCTGTGTCACAAAATAAGCAATCTTCTTTTCTTCAGAGCTGATCCTCTTGCAGAGATCATTTAAATGCTTCAATTAAATGGCGCCACTTCATAATAGATAATAGAATAGCTTCCTTAAGGCAGTCCCAGCCTGTACTTTGCCACATTTCTCTGCATGCCTGTATTTGTAAGCCATACCATTGTTTACCTTCTCTCAACTTAAGTCTACATTTCAGTAATCCTAGCTCTCAGTTAACAAGACATATTAAGTAGTACTCCTAGATAATACACTGTTCAGTCACACTCCTACCTCTCACTTGTACGCTCGTCTGTAGTCCACACCAAACATCTCCTGAAATTCAAATTCCGCTCGGAAGATGAAAAACATAATGCATCAGTTGCACAGACAAAGAAGACGTAAACAAGTCGCAAACACCTACTCCGTCTGTGTGACTGTACGTAAAGGGCATTCTTAAAGAAGAATGCCCTAAAAACATAAAGGGCATTCTTAAAGAAGAATGCCCTAAAAAAAAAAAAAAAAAAAAAGAAAATTAATCTCCAGGCCAGCCAGTTCCAGGGGGGGTGCAAGTGCACCCCCTTGCACCTGCCTGTGGGCGCCCTTGCAGAGTACCTTATTTATAAGCCTCTGATTTTTTTTTTTTTTTTAATGTGAACTGTCTTTGAGGAACTGACATATGGCCTCTTATATGCAGCTAGCAAAGTTGTGCTGTCACAGCCCAATACTATGTTTGATTTCTACCTGGGGAGTTGTAGACCTCTGCACAATAGGTGGGTGATGTATGAAAGCAAATAACAGTTTTAGGATGACTTCTTATTGATTATTGATGTGGTTTATTGGGGGAACAGGATCTGTAAAACAACTGTATATGTATTATATTTATGTGATTCCTTCACAGTCAGAGGTAGTGTACACTCTCAAAAGTGTCATGACCCACTGGGATGTGTATGTTTTGTAGCAAAGTGCCTTATTACAAGTCGGATATTTTTATTGTGAACTGTCTTCAAGGAGCTGACGGTTTTTTTTTTTTTTTTTTTTTTTTTTTTTTTTTTATATACAGCTAGTAAAACCAGAGTTTCAGGGGACTTTTCTTGTCACAGTCAGGTATTATGTTTTGTTTCCACCTGAGGGCTATTTCACTTTTGCAGAAATGTCTGAGTAGAGCTAACGTCTGGGATATATGTGTAGTAAGTCTGCAGTGTCTCAGAAGTGGAAATACTAAATATTTTCAAGACAAATATAGCTGTGACTACAATGCCATGCTTTCAAGTAGCTAAAGCTATGTTGTCAAATTCAAAGGTATGCTTCACTAGAAGCTCTGTGGTTAGAATTGTAGTCCTTAGTGTTTTATAGCTCAATACCATGCCATTAACTGAAAGTTTTATAATAATCTCAAATGTAAACAGAGATGTACCTTTTAGCTTGAGTTCCCGCAGACAGTCTAAAATTTTGCATTATACTTAGTTTTCATTGTGGGTGCTCTGGTGCACTTCTTTTCAGTACAGTAAATAAAATAATGGCGTATGGTACTTCTGTACTGAGTTGTAAATACATTCAAAGTAAAATTCCTCTAAATGTCATCAGAATAATATATATATATATATATATATATATATATATATATATATATATATATATATTAGTTATAGTATGTTATGGCTACAATGCCATGCTTTCAAATGATTAAATCAGTAGGGTGAAATATAGATGTGTGCTGCACTAACAAGCTATGAGGTTATAACTACAGTTTTAGGTGTATTCAATAACTGAACAATTTGTTGTTAGTACCTGAAAGTTCCAAAATAAAATCTCAAAGGAAGATTGAGTTATGGTTCAAAGAGCGTTCCACTGGCTTTAGTTCATGACTATTTAGTGTCACTGTCTGACATTTTGCATTATATTCAGTTTTACTGTGATAATTATAGTGAACTTTTCTGATTAAAATAATGTCCTAAAATACTTCTTTACTAAGGTGCCAGCACATCACTTCATCTCATTGAATTTTTACCCCCAGTGTAGACTCATTACTGTGATAATTATAGTGAACTTTTCTGATTAAAATAATGTCCTAAAATACTTCTTTACTAAGGTGCCAGCACATCACTTCATCTCATTGAATTTTTACCCCCAGTGTAGACTCATTTACAGTAAACTACATTATAAAATGACAAAATTGTATATGTGACTTTACAGATGGAAATACCATCTAAATGTATTTTGTACCTGAAGGTTGTGACATGGTATTCAATAGAAATTGCTGTAAAACTTTGTGTGGTTACATAGAAATGGTCCTTTATTGCTAGGTACAAGCAGTAGTCTCATGCAGTCATTTGGATGCTCTGGTGTTGCTGTTTGTTGCGCAAAGGTATACATTTTGTATTTTTCTGCCTATCAAACAGTATGTATCTCAGTCATATCATCTTAAGAAATAAGAACCAAAAATAATAATATTTTCTGTGGAAATATCAATATTTTCTGTCATTTTATGTTATAGCAAAGTATACATTCTATGTGTCTTGACAGGCATGTACCTATTTCAGATTATATTGTCTGTTTCTCATATGGTAATAAATTCCGATAAATAAATAAATAAAGGGGATATTGATGAGAGGTAAATACAGGAAACATTATAAAAGTAGGGATGATAAATAGTTTATCTGTGTATGTAGAAAATGAAGAGATGGGTACTACAGACTTGGCACAAAGTCTAGTAAAATGTATGAGTGCTGGAAGAGAGTTAAGACAGCATTAACATGATAAAACAGTATGGCAGTAAATGAGAAGTCAAGCACAAAAAAAAAAAAAAAAAAAAAACAGAATGTTACTTTTCTTACCTATATGATAAGTAACTGGTATTTTAACCAGCGTCATAGGATAGTGTACAAAAAGCTGACCAGAAAGTATGTGAAGTAGTTAATTTTACAGGGCTGGACTACCGATATAGCAAAATTTCCAAAGTCACCCTTTTATATCCTAAAACTCCTAGATTGTCTAAAATAGTTTAATCACAAAACAAAATAAAATAAAATAAATAAATAGAAAGATTTAGGGTGTACACCAGTATGAAATATAGAGAAAGATAATGGAGAAAAGCTGACAAAAAGTCTATTCATGACACACAGAGATTTTGTGAGAAAATAAAAGTGATCAAAACCATTAGACAGGTGGGACAGAAATAGCCCCTGGCTGAGAGCATGAATAGCACCTATGTGCAGAACAGCACATACAGTTATATCATTTGAAGGCAAAAGTAATGCCTTCCAACAGGACAGTTGGCTTTTTCATAATTAATACAAGAAGACAAGATAAATATATAGAAACACTAGAACGATAAAGTAAAAAGTATTGCTAAATAGAGTACAGTGCCAGAAAAAGAGATAAATATGTTTCTACACTAACTGATATTAAATAATTTCAGGTACCTCAGATGCTGTGGACAGCTTAGCATTTTTCTTACTTAAACCTGTGTGCAGAAAGTGGCTGTACCTAACATAAAACAAAAGGTACTTTACAACCAATGATTCACAAATACAGAAACAGTATTCAGAAAAAAATCAAACTACAACAATGGTTCTAAATTTTCAAGCCACATAGGAAAGTGCAATAACCAGAAAGTAAATGGCTTAACAGAGAACAAAACTGTCAGATATTACAAGAGCCAAACAAGTGTCGCCATAGTATGTTGAACTATAAATGCAGGTTCTTCCACCCCTGAATAATTATCCAACATAATACCATAGAACACAAAATAAATTGTGAAATATTGTTAATGGCAATAAGTTACAGCCAAGGTTGTCTTTATTCCAACTTCCCAAACCACAGCTTTAGAAGGCTATAATGGTTAGTAATACAGATTCAGACTTTGACTGAAGCTAGTTTTTGGGTTGGAGTGTTGATAACAAGAATTTCAGTGGTCATACAAATATACATTTTCTGATAAAGGTGATACAACACACACAATATAGTACCCAGAATTCTGAAAATGTTGTTTGTGTTTTTCAGCTTTTCCCGGTTAGGGCTCGCCACAGCGGAACTCCGGTCCGCTAATGATTGGTAGTGGATTTTTACATACCGGGTTACCAGCCCTGACGCACAACCTTCAACGAAGGCATGCCCCATTCACGTATGCCTACACACAGAAGACGCTCTAGCTGAGAATCGAACAGGACAACGTCTTGCTATGAGGCGACAACACTACTGCAGCACCGCCCAGAATTCTGAAAATAAAAAGTATAATAAGAGAAAAGAAGTCATTAAAAGAAAGTGTAAGTGTTACTTGCTCATAGATTACACTGTCAAGCAAATGAGCATTTGCTTAATTTTCTCACAGAGTGTTCATTTATATATCACTCTAACATACTCCTGAAGGCAGAAATGCAATTATTAAAGGGTACCTCTATCCCAAATGGAATACAGTCTTCCCCTTATAGGCTCAGCCTTCAAGCTAATTTCTCCTCACAGCAAACTGTAATCAACAACATCTGCATGATCATTGCCCTGTCCCCAAGTCAGAACATCACTGAAATGTGCTAATTTTAGCATACTGGCTTCTAGACTCTCACAGAATAAAGCTGCTATTAGACTTAATACTGCTCAGATTAAGTAATCCTGAATCCTCCTTCTTCTTCTTTGCTAACCACCTCTCTTTCTCTCTGCAGCTTTAGCTACCAACTCAGATTCTTCAGCCTGTAATATATTCACCTTCTTTGACTCCAAGAACCAAACTCTGCTGCACAGACCACAACTTCTCCATCCTAGGTCCTCAGATTGGTGAATCCTTTCCAACCTAACTAAAAAAATGTCTTCCTACCAATCTTTTAGAAAAGACCTTAAGAAATTGCTTTTCAAAGATGCATCTTGTAAATGTTATGGGCAGTACAGGCACAGTCATCTGAATTGTGTTAGCTACACCTTTTTCAATTCTTTCCTCCATAATCCACTAATTTTTAATTAGAAAAGACAACTCCCATCTCTTCAATTGACCTCTGCACTTGTACATTCTTTACATAACACTCTTTTCTACTCTTCTGTCCTGTTGCCCTCCATTTCTTCCTGACATTCTCCTACATGTTCTTATTTATCTCCTCCTTTTTTCCTTATGTTTTAGTAATTCAAGTTTACTATGCCAGCATGTCTGTTCCTATATTAGAATTTGTAGTCCTTGCATTATTATTTTTCTGTATCATTACAACTTTGTCCATTAGTCATTTTATGTTACAGCTTTCATTTTTGTACCTGGGCTGAACCTGAAAATGAACCACTGTGACCAGTGATCGTCCCTGATTAACAAACTGAAATAAATAAATAAATGCTTGAGTTTTAAGCCAACGCTCTCCGACCTTTTTTACGCCAAGGACCCGTTTCATGTAAGACAATTTTCCATGGACCAGTCATCGTGCACTCATAAAAATAAGCATAATAAAGTGCATAATAAATACAACTCAACATAACTCATAATCAGTGGGAGCTCTGAGCTTGTTTCCCTGCAACGAAATGGTCCCACCTAGGGGTGATGGGAGACATTGACACCTGAAGTGTGTTCCTTATGTCCAGTCTACTCTGTAATTTTGTTTTAGTTGCTGTCATTGCAGAAAACCCCGCTTCTCAAAGACAGGATGTTGGAAATGGAAGCAGGGTTTTCAGTGCTTATTCTAGCAACTTTTTAAGTTTATAAGAGCAATATTTAAAATCTGTCCCTATTATTTGTGGCTCTGTCCAGATTTACTGTGCAAGAGGTTGAGAGGTACGTAAACCTAATGAAAACCTTTTTCTGAATCTAGCAACTTTCTAAGTTTATAGCAGCAATATTTAAAATCTGTCCCTATTATTTGTGGCTCTGTCCAGATTTATTGTGCAAGAGGTTGAGAGGTATGGTTAAGATTCAGCAAACCTAATGGAAACCTTTTTCTGAATCTAGCAACTTTCTAAGTTTATAAGAGCAATATTTAAAATATGTCCCTATTATTTGGAGCTCTCTGTCTAGATTTATTGTGCAAAAGGTTGAGAGGTATGCAAACCTCTTAGTTGATGCTGATGCTGCTGCTGCCAGGGATTCCTGTCAATTTTCACTCTCTTGCTCTCTCTGTCTCTCATGCATACACACACACACACACACACACACACACACACACACACACACACACACACACACACACACACACACACACACACACACTTTGTTCTGCTTTCATGCACGCATTCACTCACACATAGAGATAGAAACATACAAACACACACACTTTTTTTCTCCGTTTCGTTTATTTTTATATTACACTCACTAAACAACAGCAAAAGCACTGCTTAGCGAGTGCAAAATAACGTCTCGATCGATCTCACTCTTCACTCTCTCATACACAGTCTCTTATGCTTTCACACACATATATTCTGCTTTTATGCATGCATTCACACACACACAGACAGAAACATAAACATGCACACACATACAAACACTTTTTTTGTTTCACTCCCTTTCTAAAAATTTCTGTGCAGCCCAGTACCAAATGATCCACTGCCTGGTACCTGTTTGCAGCCTGGTGGTTGGGGACCATTGTTTTAAGCCATGCCTCTTAACTACTATTCTTTAGGCATGCTGCCATGACTTTAGACTTTAGATCTACCTTTGTTCCTCCTGGATTTAGTGTTGCTTGTCATAGGTTCATATGTTGGTACTAGACTATCGGCCCTAGGGCCTATACAAGCCTAGCCATAACAATTCCCTGGCTATTTCTTCCCACACTATTTACTTCCCTGGACCCCTGTCTAGCAGGGTGACTGACGTGATCCCCGGGGTGAATTTCCTTTCTCCCATTCAATCATCAAGGTTCCTTTTGAAGAGGGCCAAAGAGGCACTCTGCATAACATGTATGGGCAGTCTATTCCAGAGTCTGGGGAGTCTCTGGGTCAGGAACCTATCCCTCCAGCATGTTTTGTTTATTGTGATGACAAGATTTAGATCCCTGGAGCGTGTGGCTCTGAGGGATTGGGATTTCTTTAAATGTAGCATGTCCAACAGCTCTGGGTTTGACTTGGCCTTGTATGTTAAGCAGAGATCGCCTCGGAGTAGATGATATGCGACAAAGTATAGCCGGAGGTTTTTAAGGTGGTCAGCATAGGGCATCTGCTTTAGGTCTGTGATTCTTTTAGTGAGGTATTTCTGCGGCCTTTCCAGTTGTTGCAGATGTCTTGAGAGGTACATACCAAATGGGGCATAAAGTCAGACCTTTATTGTGGCTTGCATAACTTATGAAATAAGGAAAGTAAGCTTACATAAAAATTCCCTATTGCTAACTATACAGGGCCTAGTATAAAAGACCTTCTATTGTGAAAAATAAGAATGTGCTCCTTTTTCTGACCTTCTCCTGTGATTTATAAAAGGCCACTGCTATGATTTTTAATGCACAGTGGTTGAGAGGCATGTTTTAAGCTCTATGTAACAAATGAAAGGCAGATATAACATTTACCCCATTTTAGCTGCACCAAATGTCCGCTTTTTCTAACTCATACTCATCTGGATTCAAATGATAGTTCATGTGTATTTGATTCTCAGTTAGAGCGTCTTCTGTGTGTCGACATGCGTGAATGGGCGTTCCTTCACTGAAGGTTGTGCGTTAGGCCCGGCAAGCCAGCACGTAAAACTCTACTGCCAATCATTAGCGGACCGGATTTCCACTGTGGCGACCCCTAACCGGGAAAAGCCGAAAGACAGTTTTTTTAATACTTTAGTAACATAAGCAGCTGCATAAGTGCTTGCAGTACCTCCACTATTCTCTCAATCACTCCACCTGGCTCCTGTAACTTGACTTCTCCACAGTGGTAGTTTATGTACTGAAAACACTTTCTTTTTTTTTTTTTGATAATCCATTTTATTTAAAATTGCTGTCTTCTTTCCTTGCACTCATGCCAATGCTCTTCTTGCTCAAACTTGCACTGTTACCTACTTCAAAGCATAAGTGCCCACTTGTCTGCTCCTCTAGTAGGAGCTCCTTTAACTTGTAGGTGGTTCAGCCATAAGTGGGGTGAGTCATTCATCTGAAATACTGAAGAGTGGTAGGAAAGAAGGTCCACTGAAGTGCTAGTAGCAACACTTACAAACTGCAGCTACTTTGTCAGCTGCTGTACTTAACCACAACACACATCCTGGTTTAATCACAAAAATAAAATAATTTTTTTTTTTACTCAGGCTGGCACTCCTTAGGATTTGTCTCATAGAGTTGACATTCCATCTGCCTCACCCTTCCTGTGGATGTGTCAGCAACATTGATGCTCCCCAGCTAGTACAGGTCCCCAGGAATGTCTTTCGGGAGTCTTGTGCAAGACCTGGCACTGGTGTTAGGAGTATATGGACGTATCTCTCAATTCCCACTGCACAACAGCCATGATCCTTGTTTCTTACATCCTCTCTGTATCCTAAGATGCTGGTAGATGATACATACTAATAAGCCTACATGACTTGGTGGCTTTTGATGTCCATGGGGTAGGAGGATAGATAGGGCCCAAAAAGTATTAAAATAGGAATAACTTACAATGCTTCCCAATAATTCTGAGGTTTGAAACATAGAGTAATTGTGCCAAATTAGACAGTCTGTCCTGTTGACTACCAGAAATCAGTCACACAAGGGAACAGCTTGATCCCTTGCAACTTCTTGGCTGTTAAAGCTACTGTCATGCTATTGGTAACACCATGGGAGCTGCAGTGAGGCTAAATGATAATATTATTAACTGCTGATGATTGTTTTCTAAGCAGAAGTAAAGGTATCTTCTGGAAAACTTTATTATTTTTACATTCATAGAGACATCCTGAAGGCCCCAAAAGGACATGCAGTCTCCTCTTCCCAAAAGAGAAAGAAAAAAATGAACAGCAACCACATGGAAATATTCTATTGGGATAAAGTTATTGAGACTACTAAGGTCAAGAACTGGCTGAATGTCCCTTATCTTCTAGAACACAAAAAAGGAAGCATGATTAATACTACAAGTCAATGACTCTGCCTTAGAATAGTTTCTGCACCTGCTTCTTTGCCACTTCCTTTTGACAAAGTAGAGCATACAGCAACCGATTAGAGAATGGGAGGGGAACAGAACTTTATGTGACAGTTCTTTGCCACTGCCTCTATCGCCTTTGACAAATTTGTTTGTTACACAGAAAAATCACTTCCTTCTGACCACTTTTTGTCCACAAAAGCTTGGCTGGGGAGTTGGGAAGGATTGCTGATAGCCACCTGGAGTTGTAAGTAGCCACCCTGAAAATGCCAAAGATCTTGTCCTCTGGGCTAGTAATAATGGACTGAATGACAGTGAGTCCTTCTGTGGACTGTCTGGGTTCTGGTATGATCACAGTTTCTCTCACCATCCCTGAACAGGAATGAACGATTAACATACCCAGCCTGTTCTCTGTGCAAGTAACAGCAGGCTGGGTGGATGTGACTTATTCTTTTACTTGCTATGAACTGCAGGTGAAATTCTCAACTTTTCTTCTGTTTGCAATACTTTCTCTCCTTCTCAACTACTTCACTTATTTTATTTGAAACCCTTTGTTGAGTATTAAAAAATAGTGTAACTGTTTAGTTTACTTTCAAGTCCATATGCATCTTTCACAGATTTAAAAAAATAATAATTTCTGTATGCAGCCAGTGATAGGGAATCATCATGTCAATGTTCCTTCCTGTATGCCTGCAGAAATGATTCAGAGTGTGGTTTACTTTCTAGACAGAGACTGTAAAATAGGTGAGTTTGGTTTCTGCAGTTATTTTTGTATCCTTCCTAGGTATAAATTGATTCAAAATTAGTTTAGTTCAGATTCAGAACTAAGTGAAAAGGTGTGTACTAAGTCATTGATCATTGGTTTTGATGAGAATAAGATGCAGTGCATAGAATGGTCAGGATAAACTACCATTCTGTGACTGTATTCCTGCATTTTTTTTATTTTTTGATTATTTTACACTTTGAGCAGGTTAGTTGAACTATGCCACTGGTGTCTTTTCAGTGTAAATGTGAGCTGATATTAATACTAACTAGAGGACATTTGGCCATGGCACGCAGGAAATTCCTCTACTCTTTTAGATATGTGTTATGGGATCTATTACATTCTTGTAAGATACCACCAACTCAGGAAGGCGGGACCTCAGTTTAACATCTCATTCAAAAGTCAGCACACTTGGGAATGCAGCTTCCCCTTTATGCTGCAATGCAGTGTTGGTATTTGAAAATGAATCCAAGAACCTGGTTTGGGAAGAGAACCCACAGCCTTCTAATCGTCTAACATCAAAAGTGAGTGTCCTACCTTTTGGACCACTGGCACTAACTATTCAGTGCAACTTATCAAGTGGTAGAATTATTCTGGTGGGATTGATTTTATTGATATAATAGTGGAAGTATTATTTTGAAGAAATATCAGGGATGTCACTGAAAGTCATTAGACATGGTGTGATATAGAACAGCAGATGTATGTACAATATGCATTACTGTTTAATATTTATTTTTGTTATGTGTTGAAGTAGTAGTAGCCCAGTAAAGGTATTTGTTTTACTGACCATGTGAGAAATATATGGGCAGAGAATATGCTTCAAGTTTTGTTTTTCTTTAACTGTTAGAGAAGTACATATGAAAAGCAGAAATGTATTGTGTACTGTGACATGTGCCATTTCACAATCCAACCAGCATTTATCTTATTTTATAATGCCTTATCCTTCTGAACTGTAGTACTGCTTTGGGTCATCAGTGATCACTGTGCAGCAGGTATACACTGTCACCTGGAAACTGTATTTTTTCAATCAAGAGATGTATTAAGTTAGCTCTAAAGTTCAGAAAAATAACACATATTTCCATTCCCGCTTACAAGTTGAATCAACAGAGAGAGTAAGATCATTAATATCACAGTTGGCATGTGTGACTTCATTCACTGTCTTTACTTGATATCTGGAAAACTTGTTTTATAAATGTTGTAAGGACAAAAAAAAGGAATGAAAACTTTTTATAAATGTTGTAATGACGAAACAAGGAATGCATTTCTTATAACAAAGTACCATATTAACAACAAAATACTTGCTTGCAGATGATGAGTCCATATGACACAGCACTCTCATACGTGGACCACTTCTACAGTGCTACATATCCCAAGCAGGGGAGTATGCTGTATTCCTCCTGGGGACCCCTTACCAGGTCATTAAGTAGCTATAGAACTATCTGTGGATAGAATACAACCAAAATAGTCAATTACACTAGAACTTGCTCACATGACCCTTTGTGGAGAGAATTTCCTGTTACATCTTGCTGTCATGGGACAGCTTCACTTCTCCATATTTTCTTGTAATTGTGTTCTTACCTACTCATATAAGGGTAAGTAAGATGTTTCATCCCTCCTGGTCACTGTCACTGCTTTAACAAAAACAGACCTGGAGTCAAACTCACTTTACTTAGTTAAATCACATCAAATATTTGTGGTAGGGCAGACTTCAAGAAAGAGAGTTTCGAGCAACTTTAAAAACTATGCTGACAATTCCTGGGAGAAAAGCTACACAATATAAAACAAAAGATTACAAGTTTAAAATGTTTGACAAACTCAGGATTAAACCAATATACTATATTTTACACAAATGTAAGGCAATAGGAAGTTATTGTTATCAAAATAATAGGCATAAACTGTAAATGTGGAGGTAAGGGGACAGTAAGGAAGGCAAGAGAGAGTGATATTATAAGTGTAAAGTGGTATAAGATTAAAAGAAGAGGGAGAAAGCATGCAATAAAGTGTAAGAGGATCAATGTTAAGATAACATGGGTAGTGAGGATCTGAGAAGGAAGACAGGGTCTGTTGATTAAGAGTATAGGTTAGTTTGATATGATATTTGTTTGAATTCAAGGTCAGATCCATTGCAGGCTATAATCTTTTTAACCTTTCTAAGACATCCACGATTTTGAACCCTGGAAGGTAAATGAGTTACTCTCTCCTTGTTTAGCTAGTTAAATGTAGCTCATATTCTATGGATCATTAATTCAATTAGTACTACATTGCCAGTTGATTCACTGCAAGTTGGCAGGTTACCAGTTTGTTGGCCTTTTTAATTATCTATAGATATTTGGTAATAGATTAAAATAATTAATATGAAGTTTCAGTGTAAGTATGTATGAAGTATTATAGAGAGCACTATGTGTAAAAGATTCTGACTGCGAATGCTCAGAGACCTCTATGTGGAAAGCTTGACAGACTCTCTGTGTATGTTTCTGCAGGTATGATTTTCTCAGAAACATTAGGGTATCTAGAGTTTTGCGTTAAGCTTGATAATGTATTTTACATCCTTTACAAACATCAACAAAACCTAATATAATTTGTTGGCGGAGAACATGATGTAGTTCTTTATCTCAAAAGGTCATGTATGAGCTGGATTGACAAAAGGAGTTTATGAAGAGACTGTGGTGATAATGGAGAACATTGGACCACATGTATGTTGTGGTCATGAATGCAGTGCTGGGTTATCTTACGTTAATACAAAGGCAGGTCTTTTAATATGCATGAAGCTCCTTTTATTTTTAAATTCACTTAAAGACTTAACAGAACAATAGGTTTTGCATCATTATGCATTGACGCTAATCCTCAGCAATTTACCAAAAATCAAACAACTTACATTGGACAGGGCTAAAGTGTGAAGAGACACAATTAAGACCGCTATATAGTTAAATGCAACAGGTTTTGTATCAACTTGCGTTTCCTGAAAGGTAAGAAATATAACTGGGAGGGACAGGGCAAAAATCAAAGATGTTAAAAAGTTAACAGGAGAAAAGTTTTGCATGAACATGCACTTTCTGAAACAAAATCAACAATAAGTATACAACTCTAATGTCTATACATACCTCTCAACTGTCCAGATTTTTGACTCATATTTTTGGTCTGTTTTTCATAATTTCTTTTTTTTTTTTTGCAAATCATTGAGGGTTGAAAATAATGACAGATATTTGAGTTTCAGAAAATGTATGTAAATGCAAAACCTATTATTCTATCAACTAAGTTAAAAAGACAAATATTTAAAAATTGTGTCCCTATTGTTGGGCATTTGTTCCCCCAGTATTTTTGTCTTTGGCCAGATTTCTTGCAATAAGAGGTTGAGGCATGATGTCTAACATTATTGGCAGACTGCAGTTTTCAGTGGTTTGCAAGAAATGCAAATATTTTATGAGGAAAGCAGCAAAAGTATGAAGCAAATCCTTCAGGTGATGCAACAGTGATTTTTAACTGCTCGAAATCATTTAAAATGTTAGGATGGTAGTAGGTAGCTATCAAACTACATGACTGTCTTAACATTCTGAGCACTATATAAATATGCTACATTGGTCCAGTGTTCTCCATTATCCCGAGGCTGCATTCTTCTAGATTGCAAGTCCACGGTTCTAGGTCAGGTGACTGTACTGTATATTAAATGCCTGCAGCTGCTAAAAAAATGGAATCTGCTGGGCAGTATTTATTCTAAAGCTTACGGAATTTATTTAGACAGCTTGCCCAGACAAAATGTGCAATGTAAGATCCACATTGTAATACAAGGCCTAAACAACATTCCTTACACGGACCAACTCAAAGCCCTGTCACTATATTCAACATCTTACAGACTACTAAGAGGTGACAAGGCATCCTCCAACACATTACTGATTTACTGCACATCAACAAGTCAAAATTTATTTATTTATTTGCTGTTGTTTAACCAGGATAGTCCATTGGGCCCAAAGAACCCGTTTTCAATGGAGTCCTGGGGAGAAAAGCTCCACATACAGATTATACAAATATTATGTTACACAATACATAAAATACAAAGATTAATTTCAATACATAGATTATATAGAGAAAAACATAAGTATCAAACAAAACAAGTAATAGAGGCGAAATATAAAAAGAAACAGTATTGTGTTTTTTTTTTTTTTTTTTTAATTACTTGGTACAAGTGAGGAGTTGAATGGTGGAAGCAAGCATGAATTTGCTAGCTGGGAATGGAAAAAGAAAGAGGAGTAGTGGTGGAAGTAGGGTAGATTATGAAGGATGTGAGCAGGAGCATTCCCTTGAGGATGTTAGATGAGAGTGTAGTAATTTTTTAAAGTGTGGGAGGCTAGCAATTGTATGGATGGATGGGGGAAGGGAGTTCCATTGGCATGCTAGTGAGAAGGACAGGAGGTGTTGTCCTGGAGCGTGATCTAAACTTCTTTTGCAACATCAACAGAACAGTTTGGAGGGATCGGTATATTTTGCAGAGGATACTGCTACTATGGAACAGATTCCCCAACTACATAAATCAAAGTTCATCTCTGTCCATTTTTAAGCGGAACTTAGCTGGATGGAAAACAGAAAATTTACTCCAGTACAACACCTGCCATTCAGTGACTGTAATCCTAACAGTTCTTCCACCATACCTCTCAAGTGTACATATTTTCACAGACTGTCCATATTTTTGTTCTGTTTCTCATCAAATTGTGGTTTTCTGGCAAATCACTGAGGACTGAAGTCAGAAAACAATGACAGACATATGAGTTATAGACTTTATACCCTTCAGAAAATTCATACTAATGTAGAACATTTTATGCCATCAGCTTTTGGAATTTGTAAGAAAAATATTTAAAAAGTGTCCCTATTTTTGGGCCTTTGTCCCCCCATTTTTCATGTCTTTGTCCAGATTTCTTGCTCATAGAGGTTGAGAGGTATGTCTTCCACACTAATTTCAAAAGTAAATATAATGAAAGTGGGAAGCTAATAGAAAGAAAGAGCGCTATTCCGTTCAACCATTCTTCTGCATTAATTATTCAAGCGGCGCCGGTTATATTATTTTCGACATCACCAACGTCCCTTTGCAATAGTTATGAATCTGCGGAAGCGGGAACGGCACAAGACGTTTCAATTTTTGCTGAGCATTTATTACCCAAGTACTTTACAGTACGTGACGTCACAGGCTCAACTAAAACAAAACAAACAGAAATTAAATTAATACGTATTTAAAATAGTACAGCATTTCTGTTTTTATTCAAAAATAGGGTAGTTTGTCTAGTCTAGGCTTCTATAATATCGGTTCTACTGTTTATTCCTTTTGTTCAAAAAGTTACCCCGCAATGTACGTCTTCACTATGGTAACTACAGACCCACTCTTTATGTTTGTCAAAACAAGTTTTTTTTTCTTCTTCTCAAGGTTTGTTTGTACTCGTGTTACCGTTGACATTCTGTGCCAGGCTTGCTGCTAATTCATTGCAAATTGATAAAGAACTGAAAAAGGTATTATAGTGAGTACTGGAATGTTGAGTATGTGTACTTTGTGCGTTGTAAATTGTGTTTATCTGATTTGAGAAGGAAGACAAAAACATCAGTAGTTCAAACTTCGCAATACAGTGTTAGTGTAACAGTCTTGATCTTTGCTTCTTTTCAGCTTTTATAAATACGGGAAGATTATATTTTATATAGTAATAAGAAGCGTAATGACAGATTTAGGAAAAACGCATTTGGGAAAGTGTGTGGTGGGGGTGGGGGTGTTGCTACAACATCTAAGCAAATAACGAGGCGTTTTACTAGTGTGAAAACAAAACTGTAGGCGCTGTATGAGCTTGGGAATAAGATAACACTGGTTTATGAATATAGGCTGAATATATATCTTAACTTTTTTTTCAAATGGGGGGGGGGGGGTGCATCTAGCACAGTTTTAATTATTAATTTGCAGATTCACTTAACGCCCTCTTATTTTATTCACACCTTTTTATCTTTTCTTCCTTTAAACCACCTTCTTCATTCTTATTACCTTTTCTACAACTAATCCCCTGAATTGCATTTTTACTAAAATGCAAAACATATAATTTCTGCAGTATGCAACCATGAATGATTATCTGATCTAGGTCTTCTTTGTAATTACAGTATATTTTTATTTTGCTAATGACTGAATTTCTTATTCATTAGTACAGCAGTTAAAAAATATAATAGTGGGAGTATTAACTTACTGAATTTGCGTATGCTGTTTGCTGCTGCATATGCAGTGCTCTTTGGTTGTAAGTGTATGTTTCTTTGCAGCTTTTCTATGCAGACTTCCAGTAACAAGGGTCTTTCAGCCCAGTCAGACTTTCCTGGTATACAAATGCAATTAAGTAAGTAAGTAAAAAGTTCATAACACAACAGTTTCATAGTTACGTATCTTCAGTGTGCAGATTGTTGCAGGTCTAGTTATTAACCCATATTGAAAAATTCCCTTTCCTGAGGGCAGTACAGAATAGACCTTGGCAGAATATGAGGCTGTTCATCTTGTTATTTAGATTTACCTTGGAGGTGACAAGGGTGCTGCTTTGCTTTATATGTAGTGGAAGTTTGATCTAGAGCTGGGAGGATACGGTGTTTTCTGAATCCATCCATCCTCATCCCATTTTCCCATATTTGCACATGGGATTGGGGTGTTACTTCAACAGTGGCAATCATCTCAAGCCAAGGTTTACAGGTGGCTAGTCCTGCTGGGGTAGTTCATCCAAATCTACCACATCAATGTGCCTTCTATATCTGCTGATGAAAGTTTAGTTCCTTTAACCTGGGATTTGAGGAACCATTTGTTATGAGAAGGACAAGAACATTAGAACACAGGAATAATACTAGGCAGGTGATCACTGGGACCATAAGGTGCCTATCTATAAACATCTTCAAGCAGACAAAAGTTCTTGTCACCCTTGTCAAGCATGTAGTACTCCTAAATCAAGCAGGGCCATATATGATAATCCTAGTGTAAATTTGTGTCTACCCATCCAGTCATCAAAACTAGCCTTAAAGGTATCCAAACTAGTACTTTGTTTGACCTGCAGTGGCAACTTATACCACAAGATGAGAATATGCTGTGTTAGGACCCTATCCCTCCAGTGAGTATTTTTTTATGTTTTAGTGTGGATTTTGGTCCCCAGTGTGGGTGTTTATAGAGACACTGATTTTGTGAAGAAATAGGAGGTTAAATAGGAAACAAGTCAGTGCTTTAGTCCTTTGTGCCAACTGATATTTCATAGGTTCATACTAGGCTATCTGCCCTAGGGCATTTATAAGCCTAGCCAGAATGTGTTTGGCTTTCGCCACCCATTTTAAATTTATTTTGCTATGCCCTTTTTCGAGGTTAGTATACTGTGCCTCTGTCTATCAGTGACACAGAAGTGATACCCGGGGTAAACCTACGATCTCCCATCCACTCTTCAAGATTCCTCTTGAAGAGAGTCAATGAGGGACTCTGCCTAACCTGGACTGGGATTTTATTCCAGAGTGAAGGGAGCCTCTGGGTTATGAATCTGTCCCTCCAGCATGTCCTATTTATTTCAGTGCTGAGGTTCAAGTCTCTCGAGCGTAGCTCGATGGGATTTGGATTTTCTGAGGTGCAGCATGTCCATTAATTCCGGGTTGGACATGGCTTTATACGTCCAGGCACAGATTGCCTCTGAACAGGCGGTATGCCACTGAGTAGAGCTGGAGTTTCTTTAACCGGGCAGCATATGGCATCTGTTTGAGCCCTTTGATCCTCTTGGTGAGGTACTTTTGGGGTCTTTCCAGTTGCTGCAGGTGTCTGTTAAGGTACATCCCAAAAGGGGCATTGTACTCAATTATGGGCCTGATGAGGGATGAGTAAAGAGGCACGATGACCTCCCCTGATCTAGATGTGAATCCCTTCATGATTAGGTGGGCTATATAAAATGTTTTTCTAACCACTTTGGCCACGTGGTTGTCAAATGAGAGATTGCTATCAACTTGGGTCCCCAGGTCCCTATTTACTTCTTCTGTACTTAATGGATTACCACCCATGTGGTAATTTGTGGGCACTTTGTTTTTGCCAAAGGGGATGACTATACACTTTTTGGCATTTAGCTTGAGGCCATGGCTCTGGCACCAGTTGTCTGTTTCTATGAGGCCCTTTTGGAGGATGCTTGTGTCGGCTGGAGAGTTGATTATGGTGCCCAGTTTGCAGTCATCTGCGAACTTGGTCAGCCACAGTCCTTCCGTGTTGGCCTGTACCTCCGAGAAATATATACCGAACAAGAGAGTTCCCAGGACTGAGCCTTGTGGGACACCACTTGTAACTGGTTTGGAGTCTGACATGGCTCCAGCAATTCTAACCATGTGGGTTCTGTCCTTGAGCCAGTTTGCAATCCATCTAGTGACATAGGGGTGTATATTTAAGCTGGTGAGCTTATCTATAATGCCCGAGTGGGGTATTGTATCGAAGGCTTTTGCAAGGTTCAGGTAGGCTGTGTGGACCACCTTCCCCTCGTCAATGGCCTTGGTGACTGTTTCAAAGAAATCAACCAGGTTTAAGAGGCAGGATCTGCCCTTAACAAAGCCGAACTGGGTAGGATCCAGTGTCTGTAGGTCCCCAATATCTTTATTTATGAGGTCCATGATGATCCTTTCCATAGCTTTGCAGACCAAGCTAGTCAGGCTTATGGGGCGATAGTTTCCAGGATCCATTGAGGCACCACCTTTATGGAGAGGGACCACTGTTGCTGTACGCCACTCTTTGGGCACATATCCTGTAGTAAGGCTGAGATTGAACAGTAGTTTTATGTTTGGGTTTAGCTCTTCTTGGAGTTCATGTAGGACGCAGCCGGGACACCGTCTGGTCCCATTGATGCTGTGTTTTTGCTTTGGAGAGGGCGGCTCTTACCTGAGCATCTGAGATGTCAGGGGCAGCACTCTGCTGGGATAGATATTTGCCCTTTTGGTGGGGAGGGGAGAAGTTTGCACTGAACCTGTCAGCTAGGATGTTGGCAATGTCTGTGGGTTCGTGTATTTTTTGTCATTTTAGACTAATTCTGATATGGATTACCACCCAGGTTCCTAACATAACTAAAGAAAAGCCTTGTGATTATCCTTAGTGTCCTGTGCAATTTTCTCTGAAGCTGGCCTTAGACAATTTTATGAGTGCCCATAGTTTTTGCTAATACTGATCAGTGATGCCTTCCCTTTTTGGGATTTTGCTCTATCATTTAGTAGCTTCCTCCTTCTATTGTATAGTTTGTTTATGGCTGGGGTCCACCAGACAGGACGTCTGCCTTTGGAGGATTGGGTCTTGGTTTTAGTTGGCATCCCATGATCCATGCATTCCTGAAGGTGTTCATAGAATGCGTTTATAAAGGATTCTGCGGTCTCAGACGTATTTTCCACAGGCCCGGGGGCTTTGAAGGATTCCACCTCGGTTTTGAGGAGTGTGAAATTTGCTTTAGAGAAGTTTTTCACTGTGGTTTTCTGGGCAGGGGGTGGGGTCGGGATGTGAATATCCAGTGAGATTAGTTTATGGTCTGATCTTACCAGTGAGGGATACACTTCTGGTCTGGAGCAAAGAGTCCCCATGTTGGTGATGATCAGGTCCAGTATGTTTTCCCCTCTTGTGGGAGTGGTAACAAGTTGTTCCATAGCATTTGTGTTTATAAATTCTAGGAACCTTTGGTCTAGGGTGTTGGAGCTAGAGTAATGCTCCCAGTCTATGTTTGGGTAGTTGAAGTCACCCAATATAATGGTGTTTGGAGAGACCTTCATATTTTCCAGTGTTCTCAGGAAGGCCGAGTGGGGTTCCTGGGTTTGGGAGGGTGGTCTGTAGCAGGCTATAAACTGGAAGGCAGTTTTACCCACTGTTAGTTGCACATGGATAGTCTCTGATGCTTCGTGCTTTGCCACCAACCTGGAGGTGTGGTTATCTTTGATGAATATCGATAGTTCCCCTCCTTTTGTGGTTCAGTCCAAGTTTTGGGGCCGAAAAGCATTGTATGAGGTATAACTTGGTAGTGCTGGGGTGCTCTCAGACGCCCTGAACCAGGTTTCTGTTACTGCACAGATATCGATGTTTTCCATGCTAAGGAGAGTTTCGAGTGCGTGCATCTTGAGGTTTAGACTTCTGGCGTTGAGTAGCATTACTCTTAGTTTCTTATCCCTTGTGATACCTATGGAGGTGGGTTTGTCTTTTGAGCCTTGCTAAAAAAGGCAGTATGGGGGTAGCAAGAGCCTTTGCCAATATCTGAAAGCCCAGGGGTGACAGGTGCAAGCCGTCCCTAGTGAAGCATCGTGGCTTGTCGAGCATATCATCCCAAGCTGACAGGCATTGGATCCCCTTTGAATGACACCAGTACTTAAGCCAATTGTTGAAATTGATCATCTTGTCTTCATATTGTGGCATCATTCTTGGTGAGGGTAAGATGCTACTCAAGGTCAGGGTCATACCGGCCTGGGCTACATGCTCAGAGAGCTCCTCTATGTCTCTTTTCATGTAGTCCAGGGAGGTACGTCTCAGGTCATTCACACCAGCATGGACAATGACTGAGTCATATTTGTACTTGCCTTGGAGTGACCTGAGTGCTTGTGTTATGTGGTGGATCCTAGCCCGACAGGCTGCTCACCATGACCCTCTCCTTGTTCAGCCTGGTGAGTGGGACGTCAGTGTGCCTGACGATAGAGTCACCTATTACAAGTGTATCAGGTGTGTTGTTTAGTCTTAAGGGCTGTGACTGTTTGGCACACTGGCTTTGTGAGATATGTGTTGCACGTGTTTTGTTTTGGGGTGGCGGTTGCTTGGGTGTCTGCTTTGGAGGTCTCTGCTGCTTAGGCAGATCTTTATTTAGAGCCTCCGAGTATGTTTTTGTGTGATTATGTGTTTGGTTTGCTGTCATGGTAGGTCTATGTGAGACTGGAATTGTAGTGAGTGTGGTTTCCTTCTCCTCCTGACTGGTTATGCCAGTACTGAGTTGAGAGAGCTTAGCCTCCAGTTTGGCTATATGGTTGCATCTCTCACATGTGTTGGAATTTGTTGGGAGGAGGAGAGGGTTGTCTGTGTACATGAGGCAGTTGTAACATTGCCTCAAGATTCCCAGATTCACCAGCTGGACCGGAGAGGAGATTGACAACTGACCTTTGGACATGCTAGAATAATATTGGGAATTCCTTTATAATTGAAAACAAGGGCCAGTGGGGAGTGAGGGTGTAGTGCTTTTAATTTTTAGTGCTGACTTATATAATTGTTTTAGTGAGCAAGTGCCAGGTAACTTAAGTGCAATGTGTTACAGGTAACTTAAATGCAAAATGACAAACAGTAACTTTCTTTCAAGTGAAACAAGGAAATAAGTACAGTAAGCAATGCAGATATCACTAGTGATCCACAGAAGCTGAGAAGCCGCATATTAGGTGGAATTAGCGTTCAGGGAAATAACAAGCAAACAAACAACAAGCATATAAACAAAGCTAGATTCAGCAGGCCTGGATCTAGTCTATGCTACAGCAAACAAGGTGTACCAATTTCAGTAAGATACAGTTCAAATATTCAGGCACTATAAACCTTTAACCAGAAATTCCAAGCTCAGAAGGGCAGAGTCCAGCCTCTTCTCCCACAAGAGTGCAGACCACAAACCTTCTTAATGTAAAATAACTGGCCTGAAGCCCAAGTGCTTAAACCAGAACTAATACACTTTAAGAATAACAGACACTGGGCTCTCAATCAGCAGTTCCCAACTTAGAAGGATGAAAGCTACCTGTCCTGCCACCACAGTGCATGCCACAAACCTTCCTAATGTAAAACAACTGGTCTGAAGCCCAAGTGCTTAATCCAAAAGACTTAGAATGATAGCTACACTTTAATCAAGTTACTACCAAGCAGTAATAAATACAACTGAATACTTTAGAGAATGCCTGGATTAGTGCTCAAGTTACACAAACAAAGCTAGATCCAGCAGGCCTGAATCCAGTCTATGCCACAGCAAACAAGGCGCACCAACTTCAGTAAGAAGCAGTTCAGATATGCATGCACTATAAGCCTTTAACCAGAAATTCCCAGCTCAGAAGGGCAGAGTCCAGCCTCTCCTCCCACAAGAGTGCAGACCACGAACCCTCTTAATGTAAAATAACTGGCCTGAAAGCCCAAGTGCTTAATCCAGAATAGATTGAAAGGCTAGGCACAGATCCCTACAGAGGAGTATGGGTACTTTTCCGTTATCAAGGCAACACTTACTCAAAATGAGCGCTTGGAATCTTAGCAGGCGCTCGCACTGATTTCACGGCTGCTGCTGAAGTGGGCCACACACACACTTACTTTCCTGTCAGTGATGTTGTCAGTGATAATTATTAAATTTCATGCATAACGGAAAAGTACCAAAAAAACACAACATCACAGGTTGAACTGATGAGTATATAGACTGACCGTATTCCATTTACATGCTGGTGACGCTGTTATCCGTAGTAAAATCTTTATGAACTTCAGCGATCCATTGTAAACATCATGCTTCTTTTAGTTATGTATTTGTGTGGTTTGTTGGTTATAGCTAAAAACTTCCTTTTGGAGCAACCCTTTAGTTTCAAAAACAGAAAACTGGTTTTGAACAGTAAAGACCAAGTACCCAAGAAATCTATGCATCAACCCACAGACATTATAATGAGGTGCAGCATTCCAGTTGTAGGTATTACTTCACCTCAAACTTGCAATAATTTACTGGCAAAATTATTTTAGCAAGGCTACCTTAGTTTGGCAGCATTTACCACCACCGATATGACTATGGAGGCTTTTCGAGCTACTGTTTGCAGCTGACGTGCAGTGTCTGAAATGCAATCCACACTTGTATTAATAAACTGTGATCCCACTTCAGTGGTCTAATTCTGTGTGTTCCAAACAGACATACACAAAGACTATTCTCATGAACACCGACTGTTTGGATTTAGGCTGCTATTTTGCTGCTGTGACAGAATACATTTAATTAAAACAAGGAAATAAGTAGCAATTTCACCAAGTAGTAAATGCCTTTTAGAAAAGCCGGAACTTTTCCGATGTTGGGCCGATAATGGAAAGCGCTCATTAGAGGTGTTGCCCCAATAACAGAAAAGTACCGGAGTATGTAAAAAACAGAATATAGAGACAAATGCTGGTCTGTCCTTATAGATTTTTGAGCTACTCATCATGTTAGTTAAGAATCTCTGAGGTCTGTCAAATTGAGTAATACATTTAGACAAATACATACCAAAAGTGCATTATATTCAATAATGAGTCTGATGAGATACAAGTAAGTGGGAAATTAAGACTTCTTTCGATTTGGAGGAGATACTTTGGAAATTAGATGAGCCAGGTAGAAGGCTTTCTGGAAGCATGATGGTCAAAAGATAAGGAATTTTCAACAAAAGTGCCTAGATCTCAACAACAGTGTCTGATCGGAGGATTGTATCACCCCATAATATGTGGCTAAATGTTACCAAAATTAACTACACCACATATTTTCACATTTAATTTGAGATTATTGTTGGAACAAATGTGAGTCAGTGGAAGATTAAATAACAACTCCCAATTTACATTTGTCTGCAAATTTAGGTAATCGATGTTCAAGTTCTGAGAAATGGATGCCAAATGGGAGATTGTCATTCTGTCAAGTTTATTGCTTTTAGAAGTTGCACCTGCAACTCTAACCATATGGGTTCTGTCAGATAACCAGTTAGCCATCTACAGTACAACATAAGGATTGATGTTCAGATTTACATATTTGTTGGTAATACCTGTGTGGGGAGTAGGATCAAAGGCCTTGACCAGGTCCAGATATGCTGTATACTGAGTAACCACTATCCACTGCTTTGGTGAGTTTTATTTTCAAAGAAAGTAATGATGTTAAAGAGGCAGAATGTTCCTTTGACAAAAATGAATTGGTGAGGGTTCAGGAATAAAATATTTTTAATGTCTAGATTGAGGCCTGGGGTAATACATTCCATATGTTTACATATGATGCAGTTTATAAATGGGCCTTTAGTTACCAGGGTCTGTTGTTTGGTCACCCTTGTGCAACAGCGTACAATGGCTGTTCTTTAGACTTCAGGTTTGTAACTTGTGGAAAGGGTTAGATTAACAAGATTATGTATAGGCTCAGCTGGGCCATATTTGGGGATGATAGTCAGACAGCCTGGTATGCTATCTGGGCCCATGGAGGAACTATTCTTAGCTTTTGAGAGGGCTGATCGGACTTGTTCCATACTAATTAAAAGGGGTGTTTGTGACTGTGGAATAGGGATAGAGTGGGCAGTATTATTGTGGACTAGCTCTAAATAAATGTGGAGATATCACATCATCCACTGCAGGGCTACAAGATTCAGTAACAGTTTCTATCCTGCAGTGATTAGACTTCTGAACATGTGCATTAGTCCCAGGGGTCTGGACACATAGTAAGTCAACTTTTATTTATTTGTGCAATATATACTTACATATATTCCAGGTAAGTACAATATTTATTTATTATATCCATAGTCAGTATTATTTAACTCACTCAAGTGCAAATTTAGACAAATAACTTGGGCATTTCAATCTGTAGTGTGTTTTGTAGTACTTTAAATAGGGTAGTTAATTTATCTCAGTGGAGGGTATTCTTTTCTTATATGAGTGTTGGTAAATGGCTCTGCTTTCTTGCATGCACTGGGAGTAGTACTGTACTTATTAGTTATGTTTAATCCTGAACTTGTATGTGTTGTTTCAGTATCCTTTGTAATCTCGAGAATTGAGCTGATGCACGTAATTGTGTTTAGGCTACACGTGTGTAGTTTTAAATGACAGTAAAGTTTACTTTGACTTTGACTTAAATATTGTTTGGTGTTACTTGCATATTGTAACTCTAAGTTGAGAAGGGAAAAAAGACCCGGAAAGATGAAGAAAGGGGGAGATCTTTTGCTCTAAAACTGTGTAACAAGCAGCTTGCTGCAGTTAAAATACCACATGCAATTTCTTCAGTTCACCTTTCAGCCATGACTGCAAATAAAGTATCTGCATTCCTTTCTGAATCATGGTACCACATTACTGCATCATCATCATCATCTGCTAACTGCACCCTCTAACACCTTGCACCTGGGGCACCATTCACCCCACCCTAAACACACATCTGTTTTTTTTTTAAAGTGGCTTACCAATGTTTCTGTATACATTGTGGAATTTTATGAGTCAAGTGCCACATTATGTTTTCCTACTTATCCTTTACATTTTGTGACGCTTTTAATAAAAAGCTTTATAAACGTTTTATTAAACTACAGCCCAAATAAATTTAGATGTTCATCATATTGACCACTGTAATAGTAATCTTCTTAGCTATAATATGGAATATATCCTGCCACGGATATAACAGCCATTGATCTTCCAAAGCTTTAGGGCATCTTCCATATGCTCAAACCATTAGGCAGCTTGAACTGAGCTGCCTAAAAACACAGGAGAGCTTTTCTGACACTGAAGAGAGTTCTCCTTTAAGGGCGTTCAAGATCGATGGTCAGTTTGTGATGTTCCATTGCAGGGCAAAAAAGTTCCTTTTGGAGAAAGACTTCCACATTTTAAATTTGTTGTTTAAGTGTACTTTCCTGGTTAGGAAAGTTGTTCTTTTTTTATTTTATTTAAAAGTTTATGTTTTAACAGGCTGTCAGGATGCTTAACTGCATTTCTAAATGGGAGTGCACTTTTCTCCTGTCAGTTTAAAATTTGTTAAAAGTATTTGAAGACCATTTTTCAGTGGAGAAACTGTATTTATTTTGCTTTTTGGGGGTTGGCAAAGTCTATCAAGGTGATTTTTACTGTGTTTTTGTTGGGGAAAAGGTGACTTTTAACAGCTTTGAATTTTTATCTGCGTGCGCTACTTGTTTTCCCCAGGAAAGAGGCACCATTTTCGGCTTGCCCATGGAATAAACTACTGGCCCCACAGTCAGTTCTTCTTCCAGCCACAAAAAGAAAAAGTTAAGTAAACAGCCTTTGCCACCACAACAGGCTAGCAATTTGCCTCTGCAGCAGGTGGGTGACTCTGCTGTGACCAAAGCTGATTCCTCAGACCACTCATATTTTACCCCGGATCCCTCTGGTGTAGCACCTACAGCCCCTGTGGACTGGGGTTAGCCATGTCCTTTGCAGATGTTGAGGTCCCCTCAGTGGGCAAGGGAGAGCCACTTTTGTCAGCCCTGAGAGGAAGGGAAGGGAAGTCTTCTCTGTTTAGTAGGAATGCTGTGCCCATCCCTGGGGAAGCTATTGTTGCCATTAACAACTCTGTTGGTCCCATTTTTCCTGTCAGAAGAAACAGAAAACTAAACATGTATCTATTGCTTCTGCTGAAATTTCTGTGGACAGGCATAGTTTACTAGGTCTTGCTCGGGGTCTAATCATAGGATCATAAGAAGTTACTAGGCTAATGGCCCCAGGGCCTTTACATGCCTAGCCAAGCTCATCCTGGGTTCCCAAGGGTGTCTGGTTCAAGCAGACACTAAAATCAGCACCTATTGTCCCTGTCCAAGAGGGACACAGGTGGAACCCCTGGGGTGAACTTCTGGTTACACATTCAGACATCCAAATTACAATTAAATAGGGTCAACTAGGGGCTTTGTTTAACATGAATAGGAAGCTTGCTCTAAAGGTGGGGCAACCTCTGTGAGACAAATCTGTCTCTCCAGCAAGTTCTGTTGATGTCATATACCAGGTTAAGGTCCTTTGAGTGAGTGACCCATGTGCTATTTGACTTATGAATGTGCAGCATTTCCACTAAAGCTGGGTCAGAGATTGCTCTGTATGCAAAGCACAGGTCGCCTCTAAGCAGTCTGTACAACCCAGAGTAAAGTGACAATGATTTCAGTCTGTCAGCATAAGACAGATCTTGAAGACCCTAAATTTTCTTTGTAAGAAAGCTTCGTGGTCTCTACAATTGCTGCAGGTGTTTGGAAAGGAACATATCAAAGGGAATGTTGTACTCTATTATTGGCCAGATGAGGGAAGAGTACATGGGGGTTATAACCTCTTTTGTTTCTGTAGGCAATGCCCTTACTTATGAGATGAGGAATTTAAAATGCCCTTGTTACCACTGTGGAGACATGGTGATTGAAGTTAAGGTTTCTGTGGATTGTGTGCCCAGGTCTCTCACCACTAACTGTGTGCTTAGGGTATTGCTGTTGATGTAGTAGTTTTCAGGAACATCATACTTGCTGAAGGGGATGGTAATGCATTTTTTTACATTAAGTTTAAGACCATGACTTTGGCACTAGTCATTAGTCTGCATAAGACCTTCCTGCAGGATGCTGACATCGCCAGGGGTTTCAGTGATTGCTGCTAGTTTGCAGTCATTAGCAAACTTTGTCAGCCACAGTCCTTTAGTTTTAGTCTGTACTATGGAGTAGTAGATTCCAAACAGTAGGGGTCCCAGAACCGATCCCTGTGATCCGAACACCACTGGTTATGGGTCTGGTGGAGTCCCCTATTTTGACTGCATGAGTTCTATCAGTGAGCCAGTTTGCAACCCACCTGACAATATATGGGTTGATACATAGATAGATGAGTTTATCAATGATGTCTGAGTGGGGGATTGTGTCAAAGGCCTTGGCTAAATCTATGTAGGTCGTATGCATAGATTTTCCTTGTCTCTAAGAAGTCCACCAATTTAACAGGCACAATCTCCCCTCGACAAAGCCAAACTGGGTGGGGCCGAGTGTTTGGAGATTTCTTATGTCTTTGTTAATAAGGTCCATGATGATTCATTCTATGGCCTGCAGATAAGCCTGGTCAGGTTGATAGGTTTGTAGTTCCTGGGGTCCGTGGATGCAGCCCATTTGTGCAAAGGGATGACACCAGTTGTTTTCCATTCCACTGGGATGAAGCCAGTGCTTAGACTGTGATTGAAAAGCATGCCCAATGGTGATGCTAATCCCTGTTTTAACCCATGTAGAGCACAGCCCAGGATGTTGTCTGGTCCCATAGAATCTGTATTTTTGGCCTTGGAGAGGGCGTTTCTAAGACCTGCTCCTTAGAGATACTAGGTGGGGGATAGGTGTTAGGGATGCTTTGGGGTATATCTGGCGGGGACAGGGGAGTGAAATTTTCACTGGACCTGTCAGTCAGCAGGTTTGCTATATCCACAAGTTCTGTATATGTAGTAACCATGAACTATGAGTGCATTGCAAATCTGGGCCTTGCCTTTGAGGTTATGGATGAAACTAAAGAACGCCTTGTGGTTGTCCTTAGTTAGGGAAGCTAATTTGGATTCATAGTTAACTTTGGAGGACTTCACTAGGAGTCTTATTTGCTTGTTTAAGTTGAGGAGGGAGTGTTTCCAGTTCTGACACCATTTCTTCCTACTCTTAGACAAAAATTTCTTTCTTCTTTTGTATAGCCTATTAATGGCAGTTGTTCACCAGGCAGGTTTGTGTTTCCGATTAATATCTTGCTTTGGTTCTGTCAGATGCAGCACCATCAATACATTAGTACAGGTGCTCATATAAAGCATAGATGTCTGTTCCATCAGTGGAGGGAGGAGCTATGAAGCTATTTATGCTGTCACGTAAGAGGTTGTAATTGGCCTTGGAGAATATTTAGTCTAGTTGTTGCTAAGGGGGGTGGGGTCTTGTGTTACAGTTACTTCTAGCAAGACTGATTTGTGGTCAGATCTCACCAGGTATGGTCACACACTGGGGGTGGTGCAGTGGTCCCCCATGTTGGTGAGCACCAGATTCAGGATGTTTGAGCCCTTTGTGGGTGTGTCAACCAGCTGGTCCAGGGCACTGGAGTTAATAATTAAGTCCAGGAACCTTTGGGCAAATGAGTTTGAACACATATAATTTAACCAGTCAATGGACAGGTAATTAAAGTCACTCAAAACCAGGGTGTTTGGTTGTATCTTGATTGACTCAAGTAGATCCAAGTAGGCTGAGTGGATGTCCTGATTCATGGAGGGAGTCCTGTAGCTGGCAATGACCTGAAGAGGGGTCTTTCGTACAGTCAGTTGCACATGAAGTAATGCAAGGGAATAGTGCTGTTTAACCAATCTAGAGGTATATTGATCTTTAATGAATATTTTTACAACACCTCCTTTAGTTCTCATGCCTTCAGTTTGTGGTCTGGAATGTGCAAACTTTATGGCCTGCCTGAGAAAAATACCTAAATAAAAATTGCGCCCTTTACAAGACTGGCCTTTATGGCGCCCTAGGCGGTTGCCTAGTTCGCCTATGCCTAAGGCCGGCCATGGTCTGAACATGTGGAAGGAAATGTAACCTGGTATAGCTGAGGTGCTGTCCGCAGCCATAAACCAGGTCTCAGTAATTGCACAAATGTCTGCATCTTCCAAGGTGGGGACTGCTTCCAGTGAGTGCAATTTCTGGTTTAGACTCCTAGCATTTAGCAGCATAACTTTGAGGTTGTTTTTAGAGGGTATTTTTATGTCGGGAAATTTTGTTCTTGTGATATTGCCTAAAAAAGGCACTATGGGGTTGGTCTTAGCCAGTAACCGAAATTCCAGGGGTGACAGATGAAGACAATCTCTGGCAAAGCATCGAGGTCTGTCGACCATGTCATCCCAGACTGACAGATACTGGATCCCCTTTGAATGACATGAGAAACTAAGCCAATTGTTGAAGTCAATCTTTTTTTGTTTGTATTGAGGTATTATCCTAGGTGAAGGTAGAATGCTGCTTAAGGCTAGGGACATACCTGCCTGAGATACATTATTAGAGAGCTTACTCATATCTGTCTTCATAAAGTCCAGTAAGGTATGTCTCAAGTCATTCACACCAACATGGACTGTGACAGTCAGAACATTGCATGTTGTTGAGAGACTTGAGTACATGTGTGATGTGTTGAATCCTGGCACCTGACAGACAGCTGACCGTCACTTTTCCTTATCCAACCTCATATGTTGTGTCTCATAATTGTGTCACCTATGACTAAGATCTAGGGGCTTGACTGGCGAGTCACTGGTGTGTGATATATTATATGTACTATGTTCTGCAGAGGATGTATTATGTGAATCATGCTTGTGTTTGTGTTTGTGAGGTCTCTGAATTTTAGGTAAGCTACTGCTAAGGACCTCTGCATATGTAGGTTTATGTGTTGTTAGTTTGGTAGGTGCAGGAGGTGAGGTATGCATGCTGACAACCTACTTAATATGAGATGAACTGACTGGTGAGCGAGAGAGCCTAGATTCTAGGTTCTTTTTATAGATGCATCTCTCACATAATGAATTTGTGTGGACTAGAAAAAGTGGGTTGTCAGTGTACATGATGCAATTGCTGCATTGCCTCAGGATGCCCATATTGACCAGGCTGGCTGGAGAAACTGTGGGAAATAGTCCAGCCATAATGCTAGGTAAGTTGATGTGGTCAGAAAACAGGAAGAGGACAGGAAGAACCAGGTAAAGTAGAGGGCAGGAGAAGTGGACAAAAAATACAAATGAGGTGGTGGGTAGGATCTGTGTTGGTACCTCAGGAGCTTCACTGAATGTATCACCTGCCAGTGAGGGACAATTGTGAGAACTCCTGGATGTAGCACCAGCAGAATACTAAGGGAAAATTTGCAGGCAGAAGTGTTGGTGTCTGTAACTCCAACAGTGCCCACCACTGCTCAGCAGTGCATGATGGGCAGACAAGCACAAACCCGTACAAACGCGGTGCTTATGTCTCATACAGGAACAAACGGATTTAAACAAATTAACCAATAAAAAAGCTAAAAACTGAGACCTGTTCAACCAACCTTCAATCAGATGAGGTCTAACTGCACACTCCTGCACTAGGGTGTAGGGGAAACCACTCCAGCAAAAGATGGCCTGGTTTAGTGCCCAAGTTATACAAATAGAACCGGATTCAGCAGGTTTGAATCCAGTTTATGCTACAGTAAACAAATTACAACAATTTCAGAAAAAACAAACAGTTCAAATAAGCAGTGATATGGTAAAAATGCAGTTCAAAAGTGCAATGTACAGTGAAAAAGTCTATTTAAATTTAGCAGAGATCAACAACAGAGCAGTAGCTGGTCACAAAACTCTGTGGAGCTTTGCTAAAACAAGCACAAACTCATGCAAATGCAGAGCTTATGTAGCAAACAAGAGCAAACTGATTTAAACAAATTACCCAATAAAAAAGCTTAAAAGTGAGACCTGTTCCAGCAACCTTCTATCAGTTGAGTTCTAACTGCACACTGCTGCCACTAGGGTGCAGGGGAACCCTCTCCAATAAAATATGGCTTGGTTTACTGCTCAAGTTATACAAACAGAACTAGATTCAGTAGGTCTGAATCTAGTCTATTCTACAGCAAACAAAGTGCAAATATTTCAGATAAAAACAGTTCAAATAAGAAGGCACAATAAGCCTTCAACCAGCAACTCCCACCTCAGAAGGGCAGAGGCTACCCTCTCCTCTCACAAGAGTGTAGACCACAAACCTTCTTAATGTAAAATAACTGGCCTGAAGCCCAAGTGCTTAAACTAGAACTAAGATACTTTTAGAATAACAGACACACTAAGCCTTCAACCAGCAATTATCAACTTAGAAGGATGTAAGCTACCCCTCTTGCCACAAGAATGTAGACTACAAACCTTCTTAATGTAAAACAACTGGCCTTAAGCCCAACTGCTTAAACCAAAACTAAGAGGCTTAGAATAACAGCGACAGTTTAATCAGGCTACTAACAAGCAGTAATAATGCAGCAGAATAAATGCAATTGAACACATTTAAGAACAAGCAGCACAAGCAAAATAAAGTAGAAGAGACATATACACTGTAAAAGCAACTGAATAAAGTTCAGTTTTTTTCAAGTGGGAAGGGAGGAAGCAGAAGATAATTCAAGGTTAATAAACTAAGTGGGTGGACCTTCCCAAATGATCTCCCTGTAGTCAGTAGAATGAGCTGATGAGATGGGACTGGGAGGAGTGTCCAAAATCAGATTTATAGTAGGGGTGGACAACTCAAAAGCCACCAAATTTAAGAATAAAACAACAGTTGCGTGGGTGGGTGGAAAAAATAAAATACAGACAGAGATCAGCAATATCAGGCAGAGCAGAGCAAGCAATCCAAACAAGTACTACAGCTGTCTAGAGATATTTCTAGCTAAATGAGGAATGCTGTTTCTCAGCTCCTCCCACTAATTAGCTGATGATATTCACTGTTTGCAAAGGAATTCTTTGCTAACATTTCTAACTGACCCTAGTCAAGACCTCCTAAAACTCCAGCAGAACAGAAAACTTAAAACAAAACAAATGTAATACAAGAATATGATATAAAATTGAAGTAGCCAAACCATTAATGAAAAACTTCAGTTCAAAATAAAATGCAGACAGAGGTCAGCAATATTCAAGCAGAGTAGAGCAAGCAAGCAAAAACACTCTAGCTAATTCAGGCAATTGATCTTTTTTATAAGGTGGTTTCTGGTAAAAGAAAAAGAGATGCCTCTTTTCACAAAGAGATTCAAGAGTCTGAATCTGGAGAGGAAGATGAAGGTACAGATGCAGTGTTTTCTCATCACATTTCAGATTCAGGGGGAGAGCACAGTGTCTGATTCTCTCTATTTCCAGAATGTGCCAGTGTTTTTACTGGGAGAATAGAGGATTCTCAGTCCCTCAGAAAATGTGTTTTCACTGGGAAAACAGATGATTCTTAGTCCCTCAGAAAGTACTATGAGCTATTGCAAATGGTATTTCCAGAATCTTCACCCATTCCTCCAGTGATGTCAGCATTGGAGGATGTGTGTACTACTGCCTGCAGTTTTCTTGATTGTCAGCCTGTTGCCCCTATGAAGACAGATGGAGTGTACAAAGTTTTTCAGTCTTTTAAGTTTTTATACACTCATCCTAAATCTGATCCAGCAGTTATAGCTGTAGTTGTCATACTGCTGCTAAACATTAAGTTAATTGCAAGCCTACACTTTCTTACAATAATGGGAAAAGGTAATTGATATGCATGGGGAAAAAGTGTATGCTTCTGCAACTTTCATTTTTAGAATTTTGAATCATCAAACTAAAAAGTTAAAGTTTATTCTAATTGTGAAAATATGAGAAATGTTTTATCTGCATTTTCATCTTGTTAGGGAAAATCTGCTTAAAGTAGTTTAGTTTTTTCCATCTTACAGATCACAGTTCATTGTTTAAAGTGTGTGTATGAATCTGTTGATACTTCCGGGGCTGTGACCACTGGTACTGTTTTGATGAGGATGCCTGGTTGTGTTCTCAGAGTGTCCCAGTATATGTGTGAAAAATGAGATTTTGAAATCTCCTTTGGATAGCGATTTAGTTGTTGGTCTCCCCTGCTGCAGAGGTTATCAAAAAGTGTGATGAGAGGGGTAAGCTGATACAGGGAATATCTAAGATTTTTTCAGCCATTGTTTTTTAAATTTTACAAGAGATTCTCTAACCCTTCATCCAGTTTTGGCAAGAAACAAAATAAACAGTCTCTGAGAAATGCTGATAAACAGACATTTGAGAAGCGATGGCAAGGAGATTCCAAAAAGGATGCAGGAACTCTGCAAAACAAAGGGCTACCCAATAAGTCAGAATGACTATTTAAGAAACTATGTTACACCCTCCCACCCTGGCAGTCCCTTTTCCATTCAGGAAAATCTGAGTCTCCACTTCTGTCTTTGACAGCACATCATTTCAGACATATGGATTCTGAAGAGCATTCACCAAAGTTACAGATGGCAGTAGGAGTGAATTCTTCCTTTGCAGGGGTTAAGTCCTCATACACCAGACCAGACTTTCTTTTTCCCCTTGTCCTTCAACATATGCTTGCCAGGAAGTAATAGAACCAATTCTTCTATCCCATTGTGTGAAAGGATTTTGGATGTTTTTGGTGTCAAAGAAAGAAAATGCTTGGAGACAAGTTCTGGGTCTTTCTTTTCTAAACCAATTTTGTGATAATGCCCAAGTTCAAAATCCTGTCACTTCACAACCCGTTATCCCTTCTTCCTCATTTAAGTTTCCTGGTTGCACTAGATTTGAAAGATGCTTATCATCACATTCCTGTTCATTCAGATTTCAGACATTTCTTAATGTTTTGTGTGTCTGGATGACATTATCAGTTCTGTGCCTTACCCTTTGGACTATCCACTGCACCAAGAATGTTCACAAAGTGACTAGCTCCAATTATGGTTCATTGCATACTACACAGTGTCCACATTTTTCCATATTTAGACAACTTGCTTACCTTTGCTTAATCTTTTTCAAAGGGTCAGGGATCTCTCACTCTGGTGATAGATATCTTGCTTGAGCTGGGATACCAAGAGAACATTCAAAAGTCTTTTTTGACTTCATCACACAGGATTTTGTTCCTGGACAGTCTGTTAGACACCTCAGATCCAAGAACTTTTCTTCCAAAGGAAAATATATATCTATATCTAGATCTTTTTCAAGGGTTTTCCAGTCAGATTTCTATGTGAGGGGAATACTAAAGGCTTTTAAGTGTTATGGCATCAATGATTCACACGATACCCCTAGGAAAATGCCACATGAGAAGAATACAATGGTATTTGAAGTCTTTTTGGTCCCAGCATCAAGAACCATTATCTTTTCAAATCCCAGTTATGGGATTTGTCAGGAGAGAAATCACATGGTGGAGACAGCAAATGTCCCTAAATTAAGCTGTTTACTTTTCCCTCTGTCCCAAAGCAGTCAGTCACCACAGACATCTCGGACTTTGCTTGAGGAGTAGTTTCAAGAGGGATAAAAATGCAAAGTGTTTGGGACACCAAGGACAGATACAAGCACATAAATATAAAAGGGATGCTTACTCTAATCGAGGTACTCAACTTTCTGAATCATTGTTGGTCTCCTGGACCTCTTCAGGTTGTTGCTGAAAATACCACAGTCATGTGGTACATCAACAAACAGGAGAGAACCAAGTCTTACCCCTTTTACAGACTAGCCATGTTAGCATGGAATATAGATTTACAGCACAATGTCACTCTACAGGCATCCTACATCCTGCCAGAGCAAAACTCTGTGGCAGACAAATTGAGCAGGACAAAGGCAGACCCTTATGAATCGAAACTAAATCCGGAGGTCTTCCAGGATTTGATCAATCTGTGGGAAGTTCCTCAAGTAGACCTCTTTGTCCCCTCTCTGAACAATCACCTGGTGAAATTCTGCTCCAGGACTGCATGCAAGAAGGCCTGGAAGACAGATGCCTTTTCCTTTCCTTGGACAGTTATGTTCCTGTATGCTTTTCCACCCTTTCCATTGATATCCAGGTTACAGCTGAAGATTCAGAAGCAATCCCCGAAGATCAATTTGTTAATTTTCTTTTGACCCAGGCAGCAGTGGTTCTCCCTTCTTCTTGAAATGGCCACTGCCAATTACCACAAGATTCCTCACAGACCAGATCTGCTCACAGAAGAACAGGGGTATTTGATACACCCCAATCCCAATCAAGTTCAGCTGACTGCCTGGATCATAGGGTCTTAATTCCCTTTGGGCACCTGTTTACTGAGGACATATAGTAGGTAGTAATGGAGGCAAGAAAGCCTGCTAGTGGAAAATTGTATATTAGTACATGGGAAAAAGTTTTCTAGTTGGTGCCAACAACATAACCAGCACCCATTTAGGGATAGAGTTTCTCTAGTTATACAATATTTGTGTGAGTTACTAGTCTTTGGTCTTTCTTATTCCTCCATGAAGGTTAATTTATCAGTAATTTCAGCATGCCTGCCCATGGATCTTCCTCTTTCAGTGCATTCTAACGTGACACTGTTTTTGAAAGGGATTTTCCATAAGATTTTGCATTTTGCATGCTCCTCCTTGGGATCTTAATTTTGTATTAATACATGCTCCATTTGAACTGACTTATCTGGCTGACTTGAAGTTCTTGACATGGAAAACTATGATGCTGATTGTTCTGGCCTCTGCAAAAATACTATCTGATATGGAAGCTTTTATCCACAGAGATGTGATTTCTTTGAGAACCGGTCCTTCTTTTATGTCTAAAGTGTTGTACATGTTTACTTTAAGCTAAACTATCCATCTCCTTGTGTTCTTCCCTGAACTTAAAAATGAGGGCGAAGGAATACTCCATACTTTGGATGTCTACAGACAACTCAGGTGTTATCTTGACAGAACAGAATCTTTCAGATCTTTGGATCAATTGTTCATTTTTTGTGAAAGTAAGTAGTAGGAATAACCTGTGTCAAAACAGACTACTTCCAAATGGTTGTCTCGGGCTACTACATTTTGTTAGTCTCACTGTAACAAAACTGTTATAGGCAGGGTCAAGGTTCACTCTGCCAGGGCCTTGGCTTCATCTTTGGCATTTGGAAAGAGTTGAATTCTAGAAGCATTCTAGAAACAGCAACTTGGTCCTCTATACATACTTACACAAAGCTTTACAAACTTGATTCATTCTCTAGTTGTAGATCAGGCTTTACCAAGACTATTCTCTAGCGGCTCCTGGACCCTCCCACCTCCCAAATGTTGTAAGCTTAGGTATCTACCCATATAGTTAAGGCTGCTGCAGCAGTGACCAATATGATGAGCATAGCACAGTTGTGTAAGTAAACTTATCATAACAGTAGACATTTGAATGGTTAGTGCTGCAGTAACCACTTCCTTCATCCCCTTTTGTTTTTTTTTATATTATGCCAGGGTGTGTATATATGTGTATACTTTCAGTCCTAGCTATGTCCTCTCAGCGTTCACCCGCCATATCTTAGCTGGCATGAAAGCTCTGAAGGGCAGGGCACTCAGTCCCATGTTTTTAGGCAGCTCAACTAGAGCTGCCTAATTGTTTGAGTGTGTAGAAGATTCCCTGAAGCTTTGGAGGCTGGCGAGTGTTATATCCTTAGCAGAATATAACCTATATAGCTCAGGCTACTGCAGCAGTGATCATTCAAACATCTATGGTTATTGTAAGTTTACTTACACAACTGTACTTTTTTATTACTGTCATGTTATTTCAGGGTAATGTGCAGTATGGACATTAATGGTGCACCTTTGGAAATGATGATGATACTGAGATTAAGGTTCTCTGTTTGCACGCCATAATGTCAATGTAAGGAAAATGAAGTATAAACACTATTGACAGGATGCCTGAAGGAAGAAGCTCACTCACACCAGCTATAATATGACCTGTTTATTGTACTTGAAATAACACTATATTCAAAGATTTCACGGATCTAGCGCTTTCATCCACTACAGTGTGGACCTCTTCAGAATCAATTAAACAATTATCTAAAAGTCAATTTATATGTTTTTTGGCGCCAAACATATATATCTAACTTAAAGAAACATACTACATATAACTTGCACCAAGGACACAGTGTATCACTGATCTAGTTTGATAACACATGCTGACAGTTGAAACATACTTAATAGTATATAAAAATATTATAATTAAAATTCCATAACTACTGGTGCTATAATATAACAAATCAATTTACATATACTAAAATTTAATAAATATATCAAAAACATCTGATTGCACATAAATAATCATATGACTGCTAAAAACTCAATATATTGTAAAATAAATACTCATGTAGAGCTGATGATCTCATTAAAAACTCATTTTGCTCAGTTTCTACTATTATAACTATTTTGCTCAGTTTCTACTATTATAACTATAATAGTAGTTATAATAGTAGAAACTGAGCAAAATGAGTTTATAATGAGATCATCAGCTCTACATGAGTATTTATTTTACAATATATTGAGTTTTTAGCAGTCATAGGATTATTTATGTGCAATCAGATGTTTTTGATATATTTATTAAATTTTAGAATATGTAAATTGATTTGTTATAACACCAGTAGTTGTGGAATTTTAATTATAATATTTTTATATACTATTAAGTATGTTTCAACTGTCAGCATGTGTTATCAAACTAGATCAGTGATACACTGTGTCCTTGGTGCAAGTTATATGTAGTGTGTGTGTGTGTGTGTGTGTGTGTGTGTGTGTGTGTGTGTGTGTGTGTGTGTGTGTGTCTTTCGGCTTTTCCCGGTTAGGGGTCATGTTTCTTTAAGTTAGATATATATGTTTGGGGCCAAAAAACATATAAATTGACTTTTAGATATTGTTTAATTGATTCTGAAGAAGTCCACACTGTAGTGGATGAAAGCACTAGATCCGTGAAATCTTTGAATATAGTGTAATTTCAAGTACAGTAAACAGGTCGTATTATAGCTGGTGTGAGTGAGCTTCTTCCTTCAGGCATCCTGTCAATAGTGTTCATACTTCATTTTATGCAGTCAGTGGTTTTAAACACTATTTGTTAGCTATTTAATGTAAGGAAAATGCATATTTCAAAAGTGTTTTTCTTGGTGAAGAAGAAGAAGAAGCTGAAAACATTCCCTGATGGGGCAAGTACTGTTGAGCAGTTTATGTACTACACGCTGTAGTGCAAATGTTAAGTATCTAAACATTGGTAAATCACTTTAAATTTACCGCAGACAATTGCCTGCACCTGCAGCAGATAGTTCCACCTGTCTTGCCCTTGGTTTGTCTCTGATTAATTCTGATCTTATTGACATTGTTAAAGAAAGATTTGTACTAATGTTTGGTTTTAGTGGCTGTTTAAAGTTCTTAAAAGATCAATATTGATTGACCAATTTCAGGCTCAGGCTGGGTTAAATACAAAATATTTCACAAACAAAAAGTTCAGAAATGTAAACAATAACAGAATAGTTCACACCACACCAGTTTCTTAGAAAAAACTGTATGTATATATGTTATAGTGAGCAAATAGAGTGTAATGTACAATTTATACATTAGTTTCTAAAGTAGAACGACTTTCAGTAAATCTGAGAGAGAAGAGACTTGGAAAGGGCATAGGGTTAGTGTGTTGAGTGCTGTGTCCTGTGTTGAAGCAGGAACATTTGGTTTGGATGAAGTGTGTTTTGAGTTGCATTGTGAATTTGTAGTAAGCTTACCAAAGAATAGGTGCCTGAGAGGAAACTTCCTGTACAGTCCCATGGAGTTTGGTTCTAGGGGTAATGAGAGTTGGTGTGGCTTATGAGTAGTGTCTCAGATTGTATGAATAGGTTTCTTCATGATGTCTAGGTTTGAGGGGAGTAAATGTTTGTAGCTGGAGTAGTTTGTAGAGTTGGGATACTAACTGTAGGTTATATCTTTGTTTTATGGATAGTCTTTTGCCTTTTTCTAGGGTGATACAGTGATGCACACAGAGAAGTGAATTTGTAATGAATTGGCTGATGCTGTTAGAGATTGCCTGGAGAGAGGCTATATTTTTCTTGGAGGCTGGGCTGAAAATGGGAAATCCATATTCAAGTTGAGAAAAGAGAATTTGTTTGCTGATGGTTGCTCTGGCTGGTTGGGATAGAAAAGGGGCAATCTCCTTTTTGGTACAGAAGAAGAGGGAGTTTATTTTTGCTGTCATTCTGTCTATGTGGAAATGGAAGTTTAGCAACTGATCAAGCCATAATCTGAATTATTTGAAGATTTCAGATTTGAGCTTCCTAATGGTTTCCTTGAGCTCTTTACTAGTTTCCTTAAATGTGTTCTTAAGGTAAGTAGAATGAGACTTTGTGTAAGAGCTAAAGAATTTCTTTTTTTTTATTATGTGTATGTAAACGTACATATATGTATTTGTATACGTTTATGTAATATATGTGTATATGTACTGTGCGTATGTGTGTGTGTATAATCTATATAGGTCTTCCACTTTAGGGATTTATTTTTAAATTTCTCATATTTGGTGGAGACAGAGACTGCCTTATCAGTACAGCTATTTAAGTGGGAGTAGAAGCCAACAACATACACAGCAGCTTTAGCAGTGGGATTCATAGGAAGAGGAGAATTACAGCACAATTTATTTAGGTTATCAAGTAACCAAAGGTTTACTTTTCAGAAATGCCTAAACAAAAGGGTATTTGCAGAGCAAGTACCACCAGTTTTAAAAGGAACACTTACTGAATTATGATTTGATTTAATAAGGGAAGATTATACATATGAAGTTGTGTAAGTAGTAGTCATATTTGTGAGGATAAGATCAAAGGTATTTGGATCTCAGTAGCATATACAGTAATAACAGTACAAAAACAGTACAGCAAAAACAGTAATAACTATGTCCAGCCTAGCATTCCTGAAAAAAAAACAGCTGTCTATAATTTAAATAAAACCATGGTAAATATGCTAGGTCATTTAGTGCCTCATTGCATTTCCCAAAAAGTGTACTCCTAGCTACAACACTCTTAGTGACCTCATTTGTATAGTACATCAGTTTCTGAGAAATATGGGTGTGGATTTAGGCAATATCTGTAGCCCATAGTTAGGCATACTGGGTTGTATGTGTCGCACAATGTGTGACTGTGGTGTATGTTTCTAATGTAAACATAACCTTGAATTTAAACACAATGTCTACAAACTGTGTTTTACTTAATTTCATTTTAAAATGGCTAGCACCCCCCTTAACTGCTGTCTAGTTGTTGAAGGGTGTTAAGGAGACACCAGACCTTTTAAATACAGTTTTACAGAGTATAATGATTACAGAAAGTATGAACTACTGTTGCATTATAAATACGTAAATAAGTGACACTAATAAAAAAAAATACCTAGAGACTGTAAGCTAATTAATGTTGCTGCCATTAATCTGTCTCTTCTTCCTTGATGGACTACCAAGCAGTAATTGCACTTTTGAAGTTCAAAGTAAAATTTAAAAAAATGCTAGTTCCTGTCCAGTAGTTATAATAAAGAATACAAATAAAAAAATGCAGATAAGTCAGTATTTCATTTATTAAATAAATACATGATACCATAGTTAGTACTTTCATGTACTACAGTATTAGACATCTAATAGTTTGTACTTATACTCAGGAAGGTCCAGCATTTTTAATTGCTAGTGCAGTTAAACAGTTCACATAGCATCATCCAGTGTTTTTTTACCAATTACAAACCGGGAAAAGCCGAAAGACACAAACAAACTATAGCTGTACTGTATTTGCAACTAAATACAAATACTCATCTATGTAAGGTTCCAAAGATCAGGAATAGGCATTTATTTAAAATTATTCTTTTAAGCATTATGATTTGCACCTTTAGGTTTTGTGTAGAATTTGTGAAATATTATTGAACTGAAAAGCTAAGTTCCATGTGCCCACTTTGTTTGCAACAGTATGCCCCTTTTTAAAGGCATTCATGTTAATGCATTGAAGGTAGTTACAGCAAACTAAAAAAAAAAAAAAAATCAAAAGCAGTTTGATGAAACCATCTTCTGCGAACATTGAAAGATTTTTTTTTTTTGCAGGAGGTAAGCCCTCCCACACCGCCCATGTGGGAGGACACCTCCCACGCCCCTCAGAATTATATACACCAGCCCTAAGGTGGAGAGAAAGGCAATCTCCTTTGTCAATGAAAGTGGTTTCTGTGAACTGCCTTCAATTGTTTTGTATTTGTTGAAACTACCTTCGACAAGATGACCTGCTCCCTTTTAAAGTACACCATAGCTTTAAGTTGCCTTTTTCCATGTGACATTTTAAATAATTTTTTGTGTGTGTGTGTGTGTGTGTGTGTGTGTGTGTGTGTGTGTGTGTGTGTGTGTGTGTGTGTGTGTGTGTGTTTTACTTGGTAAGAGGGCTCATACTCTTTATTTCATACCACTTAAAAGAAGTAGTTGGTGGTTAAGGGACTGTCTGCCTGCATGACAGATATTCTACAAAACTCATATATTATGATGTCATATTTCTTAAAGGAAAACGTTTCATCCACTACCTGGTCCATAAGTAATTATTACATAGATTACTCAATTAATAGTACGACAGTTATATAATCTGCTATGTTAATGTTATCTTTTGTTTGAATACTGGTGTAAATAAATGCAGTGTGTCAACAGTGAAACATACAGTGACAACTTTTGATTAGGCACCGATGGATTAAAGCAGCTTCTACAGTGTAGGCTGTGGACAAAATAATAATAAAATCAAATGTGCTACTGAGCTTCATCAGTAGAATAAATGACTGAAAAACAATTTAGTTTTGCATTGGCTGGGTTACTTATGGTAAGAACTTAAAACAAAGAATAGGAAATTATTGTATATGTATGTATTTTTTATTTGACATTTGTTGACTTGGAAAATCCAATTGGGATAATATCCCATTTTTAGTGGAGGCCCAGAGAGAAAGGCTCCACATTGACATAATATGCTTATAGTTAAATAAAGTTATTACAAAGCATAATATAGAGTAATGATATAGTAATTAAGTAAAAAAATTCAGCTTCAGCTCATACATTGTGAACCTATACATACATAATGCAAATATTTAGACAGCTGTAACAAGTTGAAAAATCTTGTTAATAGATAAAGTATTCACAAGTTGCAGTTCATAGAGATGACATTAAACACAATGACTATACTCTTTGGATCAGAGATAACTAGATAATATAGCCCAGGCAAAAATATATTTGATCTTTGTCTATGAAATAGATTTTACTAATTCCTTCTCTCAGAACATAGTCAAAGTATGCTGGTGGTAGATGCAGGGGTGGACTACTTCAGCCTAAGGTAGTGCAGGAGCAGAGCCAGGTTTTATTTAGGCAGTCTTTTAGTAGGAGAGGTTAGAGGTAGGTCTAATTTGACAAGGGATAGAATTTTATTGTTTTTAGTGACAGATTATGAGTAGAGACTTTGGCCCGTGGATTTGTGGGGTTTATATATGCTGAGATGTTGCTCATTAGATTGAAGTAGTCTGCTACGGTGATAGGAATGGAAAATAGGCGCAAAAGCAGTGCAGTCATAGGCTTTGTGAGTAATGTTGTGTGTGGAGATAAGTTGTATGTAATCTATGTGGTGAGGCAGTTAGAGCCAATTCAAAGCCTTAAGGGCAATACATTGGTGGCTGCAGTATTGTTTGTTGGTGGCAAATTTTGCATGCTAATTATAACATACCTCCAGCTTATCTTTAATTGTAGCCTGAAGGTTGGTCAGGATGGGTGCACCCTGTGATGGCCCTCCTCTGGGCCAGTAATCAAGGAACCTCAATTCTCGCCACTGACACCGGTGAGAGATGTTCACTTGGAACAAAGATAGATACACACAGTATTTTCAGATGTAGCTCTCTGCATCCAGCACAGTTTCCCTTAAGAGCACACAGGGAGCACACTCAGTCCTTGGGTTGGGTTCCCCCCCTCTCTCCAGGCCTCCCAAATAAGACTCTCCAGTGACACATCTATAGATTTGAGTCCTCAGCCGAGTGTTCCAAGCCAAGTCCACCAGCATCCTCTCTGTGAAACCAGTGTTATGGTCCCTGCTCCAAGTAGCATTGGTTTCACAGAGAGGGTGAAACCAGTGCTACTTGGAGCAGGGACACATAGCACTGGTTACACAGAGAGGTTATAACCAGTGCTTTGTGTCCCTGCTCCAAGTAGCTCACACACACACACACACACACACACACACACACACACACACACACACACACACACACACACACACACACACACACACACACGCGCGCGCACACACATACACACACCTGAGAATGGCTGGCATAGATTTACCAGCTATGCTCCCTTTGCCCAGACTGTAAGGTAGATACTGCCACCAGAACACTGCAAAACCAGGTGCTTTAAGGCTCTTGGAAGGGTACCCAATTATACAGAGTAAAATTAATACTAATATGAATGGTAGTGTTTCACCAATGCAGCAAGGCTTGCAGGAGCTTTCAGGAATGGCCACAGTGTCACCAAATAAATATAAGTACTCTCAAAGGTTAAAATATTCTCTAAAAGACCAGCCACAATGAAAAGTTTAAATATAGTTATTATTGACAGTAAAAGAACATGAGAATACTAAATATCTATTTACAATAAACACCAAAGTTCCAATCACAGGAAATATTAAAAATAACATAGATGGAAAGATTCACGCAGATACAGAAAAACAAGACTTAACTAACCTGACTATATTTTCCTGACCAATCTAATAAATTACTGTTTTCCACTTACTTAATAAAGCAAGGCAAGATGAAGTCGGTGAGTGGTCTTGTCAGTTCCAAAACAGAGTGCCCTGAGACTTCTGTCTCATCTGGTATTAAAGCATCATTTCAGTGCTGGCTTACAGAATGACATCAGACACATCTGGTCATCTGACTTCTGGTTCCTACAGTACCCCCTTTACTAGAAACGGAACCAGAATCTAGCACATATGTGTCATAATACACGCACATATAGCTTTTCTACGATGTGTTACAGCATCTGGAAGTTGTAAAGCAATTTCAAAAACTTCTACCCTTCCAGGTTAGCAATTAGTTCACCCCTAAGGACAATACTGTAAGACTCCTAGTCCTGGTTTTCACAGACATCTTGTCTCTGGCTGCAATCAGAACTGTAAGATACCATCTTTATGGCCTAAACTAATTTAATTTCAGACTGTTTTTTTTTAAGTTAGCTGGACAGCATCCTCTGTTATAATATATTAATTTCAACAGTTATAATACAGTCTGACTGACAGGTGTATTTGTTTTCTATCTAGCAGGACCACTGTTGGTACATTTTAAATATAAGCAGTGTTACAAATGCATTTTCAACACAAGCACCTGTACAAATTGGTTTGATATACAAATGACATATAATTCTTTACATAACTGCAGCTAGCTAGGCTGGCTTATGTTACACATCCACTGCCCTACTCCTCCTGGCATAGCTGGCAATACTTCACATCATCACACACCCTATAAGAGAGATGGGAGAAGGTAGATAGTGGTAAGAGAGGTTTTGGTGGTATTGCTAAGGAAGTGTTTTATGCCTGTAGAACATTCCTAATTTTTGATGACTCTTTTTTTTATATTATTTTGAACATGCAGAACAAATTTAAGGTTATTTATAGTCACTCCAAGAAGTTTTGTAAGGGTGACTACGTCAATTTAAATTTTGTTTAGTGAAAAGATTTTGAAATTCATTTTAAAAAGAGTATGCGATTTGGGGAAAATAGCAGTAACTGTTTTTTAGGGATGAGTAGTAGCTGGGCATTATGGATCCATTTCTCAAATGAGGAAAAAGCTTCTTGAAAGATATGAAGGAGTTGAAACAACAAGTTATTAGAAACACATATAAGTGTAGAATAATCAGCATATTGTATAAGATAGGCTGGACCTATGGAGGTATAGTGGTCATTGATAAAGATACTAAAGAGGAGGGGACCAAGAATAGAGTCTTGGGAGTACACCAGTGGAGACTTGTAGGTACTGAGAGAGAGTATTCTGCCATTTTACAGACTGGAGCCTGTTAGTTAAATAGCTATTGAGCCATAGTAATGAAGAAGGGATAGTCCAAGTTGAGACAGTTTTTACAGGAGATTAGGGTGAGAACCTATATCAAAAGCTTTTGACAGGTCAAGGAATAAGGAGGAAGCAAGTTTGCCTGAGTCCCTGTGTTTGTTTATGGTGTCAGTGAATGATAGTAGGGCAGTAGTTGTACTTTGTGTTGGGTGGAAGCCATGTTAGGTAGATGTTAGGAGCCTTTCTTGTTGAAAATAGTTGAGGAGTTGCTTATGAATACACCTTTTAAGATTTTTTGAGAAAGACGATAATATTGCAATAGGCTGAAAGTTAGAGATGTCAGCCAAGATGTTACCTTTACGAAGAGGGATAATATAGAATTTTTTCAATAGTGAGGGAAGATAAGTTTCAGATATTGATCTGCTGATAAGGATGGACACTGGGTATGCTATGACACTGACAGCCATCTTTATGTATTCAGGTGGGAGGTTGGGTATATGGGATCTATAAGGTTCATGTGTGGATACTGGAGGGGGACTAATGGAAGTGGTAGTGTATATGGTGTATGGAGAATATTGTTTTTGGTCTAATCTGTTGTTTGCTGAATTACTAAGGTTGGGTGTTATTGAGGGGGTGGTTGAAACACTGGATGGAGGGGGTAGTTGAAACACTGGATGGAGGTGAAGAGTTTTTATTTATGGAATAATGCTTTCTATGAAGTAGGCATTGAATAAGGTTGTAATTTCTAGTGGAGAGCTATTATGAGAAGGGTTGGGTTCCTTGTTTGAGTCCAGATGTAACAGGTTATGCATTGATGTCCAGAATTTTTTGCAGCCATTTTTGTGTTGAAGTCGTAGATGGCTGTAATATTGCATCTGAATTAGTTTACTTCATTTGGTCTTCAACCTGTGGGATACGGATCCGTATCGGATCCTAGCCGGCAAAAATTACTAACATCAGCTTCAAGCTCCAGATTCCTCCCCTTCCCCATAATACACCTCCACTGCCTTCCATCCCCAGATCTCGTTTGACGCGATTATTAAAACATCATGTCTCTAGAGCTCCAGCTAGCAGGGTTATTTTGATTGTAAGTTTTTCTGAATTTTCTGTTACTTTTAGCCGTTTCAGGTTAGTATAGGTACCCTTACTCCCCTCCCATCACTTTGGCGTCAAGTGTAGGTTTTTAGTTGTAGTTAGTTTAGAGTAGTTTGTCTGTGGTGCCCCTCCCCCCCTTAGTCAGTCTAGAGTGGTGAGTGGGTGTGTTATTTTTGGTCTGTTTCTTTCTTTTTTTAAGGCTTCTTGTTGGATAGTATGGCTGAAAAGCTTATCTTTAAGCACTGCACAGAGTGTGGCCATAAGGTCTCCCCAGCGGATGGCCACACTCTGTGTGTGTTGTGCTTAGGTGTGGCCCACCTTAATGTGGAGTGCGCCATTTGTGCTGGGTTCAATCCCTGAGCTTTGAAGGATAGAAAGGTCAAGTTGGCCCTCAAAGGTCTTCTGACAGCCACTGATCCTCCTTCCTCTTCAGCTTCAGTCACAGCGGCTGCTGTGGCTGCCTCTCTCACTTCTCTCCGTCTGGCTTCCCCTCCCTCCCAGGCTGGGACTCAAACTCCTGCATCTAAGCTTGTGGTAGCGGAGCAGAGGAGAGGTAGAGAGTGGGAGAGAGTGTCGAAGACAAAGGAAAAGAGAAAGAGGTCCCCGGACCTCTCATCCCCGAGCAAGTCTGGTCTCCGAGGTTCTCCCCGGAGCCGGAGGAGGCACTTTCAGTCTCCTGCCCCGACCGCCAGGTTGGAGTCCTGTCTGTTCTTTATCTGACATGGATCTGGATAAGATGATGAGGCACTTTATCTGTACACAGATCCAGATGGGGGTCTTGCCAGTCCCCCCCCCCCCGAGGGAGGGGGTACTTGCTTCCCTTTTTTCAGCCCATTTCTCCTTCCCCGATCCAACGGATCCGAGGTTGGCCTTGGTGTCGGCATCGGCACCGATGGTCCTTGCGTCCTCGACGCCGACAGCTGCCTGGAGCATCTCGGATCCGACCAGTTCAGATCCGAGCCACTCTCTGAGCTGGAGCCTGGGTGTCGGATCCGAGGGAGTGGAACATTTTCCATCGGGCCAGGTTCCCTCCCTCGGAGCTCCATCCACTTCGGGTCCAGCTCTGATTCTCGAGTCGGATCCAGGGAGACCGGCCTCCTTATTAGTTCCCAGGAGGTTCGCTCTTCTTTGGCATTTGATGTGGCAGAATGGGTCCTCTCCATTGGCTCGAGGCCCCTGACTGCCTCCTTGGACTCCACCCAGACCCTCTCGGCTCTGTCTACGGTCCCCATTGTCTTACCAGAGGGACAGCCTGTGCCTGAAGAGCCCCAGGCGGTTCCCCCAGAGGAACAGATGGCTTGCGAGCACTCCCCGGAGTGCCCCACGGGAGATGTTCCTCACAAGCATATGTGCAAGAGGAGGCACTTGGACTCCTCTGAGTCCCTAACCGAGGACACAGATTTAGATGATGGGGAGGGCTCCCCAAGATCACCTCCCAACGATGTCTCCTTTGGAGACATCATGGAGATCCTGCACCAGCGGGGAGGTTGGTCTGCCCCCAAGCCCTCCTCTGATGAGTCTGTGTTTCTGGAGGCTTTCGGCATGGGTCTGTCTATGCCTTGGGTATCCCCTCCCGCAGATCCTGTAGTGGATTTGATCACCTCATAGGCATGGATGGAACCAGATACCATGGAACCGATCCCCAAGTGCCCCGATAAGTTTCTGAGTCCCCCTATTGACATGCCTTCCTGGAACAAGGGCTCCCCAGTGGACACCATGGTGGTAGCAGCTGCCATTAAGAAGGAACCATCTCAGGAAAGTTCCTCAGTCCACCCTCCTGACTGAGAGTCACGGATGATGGACCGCCTAGAGAAGCGGGTGTATTCTTCAGCTACCTTTTCAATAATGGCGCTGAACTACTTGGCCCATGTCACGAGACTCCAACGCAACCTAGTGAAGGAGCTGGAGGAGTCGCCTCCCAAGTCTATGTCGCAGGAGGACAAGGCTTCGTTCTCCACAAAAATGGCCACTGTGAGAGCGGTATCAAATACATCCATACAACTCCTCTCCAATGCTACGGAAGGCGCGACTAGGGTGGCTGGGTCCGGCGTGTCCATGAGGAGTTACGCCTGGCTCAGGTTGTGCCAATTCACCAAACCCTTTAAAGCGTCCTTTGCTAATGCCCCTTATGATGGTTCGACTCTTTTCAGTAAGACCGTCAAGGAGACACTTGCCCAGAGTGAGAAGGATGGGAAGACACTGTCTGTCATCGGGATCTGCTTCTCTAACCCTCAAAGGTCCTTTTCCCGGAACCAGAGAGGGAAAAAGAAAATGTGGTTCTGGAAGTCTCAGTATTCCTGGGACACTCAGGGCTCTTCTTCCTCTAGAGGCAGAGGGGGACAGAATGGACGCCGGCCCAGAGGCTGAGGGGGTCCACGAAACTTGGGGTCTCAAGAACCATTCTCGGACAGACCCAGGCAGCAACCCTGAGGGGTTGCCTGGCTGCTATACTCTGGAGGCAGTCGGGGGACGATTGTCCTTGCACCCAGTGGCATGGGAGTCCATAACAATGGACTGCTGGGTGCTTCAAATCATATCCAGAGGATATTCCGTCCCCTTCGTGGGTTCCCCCATACATCCCAAACACCTCCTGGACGTTCCACCCATGCAAAGGGAGGCAGCAAGCTGCTAGGAAAATGAGCCATCAAAACCGTACCCCCAGATCAGTCCGGATCGGGCTTCTACTCCAGGTTCATTTTGGTGCCAAAGAAAATGGGGGACTTAAGGCCCATCCTGGACCTCTCTACCCTGAACCTGTCAGTTGCCAAAGAAAAGTTCCAGATGGTCACACTACAGTCCATCATGCCGTACCTGGAAGAGAGCAACTGAATGTGCTCTTTAGATGTCCAGGATACTTACTACCACATAAAAATGCACAGAATCTCCAGGAGGTTCCTCCGCTTCTGGCTAGGGGCCAATCATTATCAATTTTGAGCCCTACCCTTTGGTCTCACCACAACCCCCAGGGTGTTTACCAGAGTGATGGCGGTTGTAGTGGCTCACCTGAGGCTTCAGGGGATTCAGGTCTATCTGGACAATTGACTCCTCACTGCTCCCACCAGGTGTCTACTTTCCCAAACCAGGGATTACTTTCTGACACTTGCCCTGAGTTTGGTTATCACAATCAACACAGTCAAGTCTCTACTAGAGCCTGTACAGGTGATAGATTACATTGGTGCCAGGATAGACACACTACAGTGCAAAGTGTTCCTGACCTCGGAGAGAGTTCAAAACCTCAGGATGCATGTCTCTCTAATTTACCATTCCCACCTCCCGACAGCGGAATCAGTGTTGAGGGCCCTAGGCTCGATGGCAGCTACCATAACTCTCGTACCATGTGCTCGGCTACACGTGGATTCTTCAGTGGACTCTAGTGGTTCTGTGGTCCCTGTTGGATTTACCACTAACCTATCCTATCCACCTGAGTCAAGTGTGTCGGTCTTCCCTCATATGGTGGATGAGCTCTCTGGACATTTTGGAGGGACGATCCTTTGTTCCAGCCCTGGCCCAAACCACAGTGACCACAGATGCCTCCCAACTTGGGTGGGGAGGCATTGTTCGGGCAGGACAATCCAAGGCCTGTGGTCCCCCTTAGAGAACAGCTTGCATATCAATGTCCTAGAGATGAGGGCAGTCCTTCTAGCGTTGCAGGCCCTTTATGCCTTTCTTCCTCTGGGGACAATTGCCATTCAATCAGACAACATGTCAGTAGTCTGGTATATCAACAAACTGGGAGGGACCAGATCTTATCCCCTTTGTCATGAGGCCATGAGAGTGTGGGAATGGGCGGTCTCCACCGTTTGCTTTCTCATTGCAATGCACCTTTTGGGACGGTCCAACATTCTAGAGGACAGGCTAAGTCGAACCATTCTGATACCTTATGAGTGGTCTCTGAATCTATCAGTAGCGGAACAGATCTTCAGCGAGTGGGGTCAACCTTGCTGTGATCTCTTCACATCTCCTTCCAACGCGAAGTGCAGCAGGTTTTTCGCTCTCAACCCCCAGCCGGGGGAGTCCCCCAGAGACACTCTAGTTCATGCTTGGCCTCCCGGTCTTCTGTATGCTTACCCACCAGTTCCTCCCATCCCGAGGTTTCTGCAGAAAACTTGTCGACTGGGGAGCAAGGTGAACCTCATTGCCCCATTCTGGCCTCACCAGGTATGGTTTCCCTTCCTTTAGTCTCACCTTCTGACTCCACCTTGGATCCTAGATCCCATTCAGGATCTGATTTCACACCCATCGGGGGTGTCTCATCTGAGTCTGGACAGCCTGAAGCTCACGGCTTGGCTGCTACAGTTCCCATGATTGCTAGGACTCCCGGACTTTCCTCCTCAGTTAAGTCTATTTTGGTAGTTGCTCATAAGTCTTCTACCAGAAAGGTTTATCACAGCAAATTGAAACATTTTTCTTTCTGGGCCTCTCAGAGGAGTTTAGTTCCCTTTATGGCTCCTTTTTCTGCCATTCTTGATTTTCTAGCTGATATTTTCCAGCATGGAGCTAGTTCTTCTACTGTCAAAGTTCATTTGGCTGCCATTTCTCATTTTCATGTGGATGAAAATTCTGCATCCTTGGCATCTTCCAGACTGTGTAAAGCCTTTATTAAAGGCTCTTTTTTGCTACGCCCCCCCTGGTCAAAGATCCTTTCCCCCCGTGGGACCTTTCTATGGTTCTCCAAGTTCTGGTCGCGCCGCCTTTTGAGCCTGCCGCAACTGCAGATCTAAAATTTCTATAATGGAAAACAGCTTTTCTGGTGACGATTACCTGTGCTAAAAGGGTTTCGGAACTACAGGCCTTGTTCATAAAATTCCCTTACATGATTTTTCACAAAGATAGAGTTTCCCTTCGAACCAACCCATGTTTTCTTCCTAAGGTGGCATCACCAGTCAATATCAGTCAGTCTATAAATTTGCCTGTGTTCTTTCCCAATTTTACCAACAGGATAGAGTACAAACTACACATGTTGGATGTTAATAGACAGTTACAATTCTATTTACACAGGACAAAAATTTTTTGTAAATCTGATCAATTGTTTCGTTCTATAGACCCTTTTTGGGCAAACCTATTTCCAAGGTCACTATAGGTAGATGGATTTCTTCATGCATCCTGCAGGTCTATAAGGACAAAGGCATGTCTCCTCCAGGTCAGGTTAAAGCTTATTCCACTAGGTTCATGGCTACGTCTGCAGCTTTCTGGTCTAGGGTGTCTTTGGATGACATTTACTCTGCAGCTACTTGGTCCTGATGTCATACGTTTATTTCCCATTACAAATTGGATTTGACATCTAGAAGGAGAGCATCCTTTGGCTCCGTGCTGCTCAAGAATATCCTTCCATGAGGGCCTCCCAGGAGTTTAGTAGCTGGGGACTCTGTCCCACAGGCTGAAGACCAAATGAAGTAAACTACTTCAGATAAAGAAGTTATGTACTCACCATAACGTTCCATCTGAGTAGTTGTACTTCATTTGTCTTCAACTGCCCCTTCCTCCTTCCCCCGGACCTTGGCGCATGTTCAGCCTACGTGCTGTAGTATAGGTTACAAGTATGTTATCAGATCGGGTTCTAAGTATAGGTTTTGCAAACTCGATCTGGGGATGGAAGGCAGTGGAGGTGTATTATGGGTAAGGGGAGGAGTCTGGAGCTTGGAGCTGATGCTAGCAATTTTTGCTGGCTGGGATCCGATATGGATCCGTATCCCACAGGTTGAAGACAAATGAAGTACAACTACTCAGATGGAACGTTATGATGAGTACATAGTTTCTTTTTTTATGTAAGTTAACTGCACCACTCCCATCTCCTCAACTCTCTGTATGTTTCTTTGTTTTTGAACTTGCCATTCACTGCTTGTTATCCTTTACTCAGAGCTGGTGTTAGCATTTTGGGGGCCACCCAGCAAATTCAAGTTTTGGGCCCATGAACACTTTCAGTCTAAGTCTCACTCTCTCACTGCCACCCTAAGCAATCTTTTAGTTCATGCTGCAGAATTTTAGGAATAGTATGCAGGGACTGAAATGTAGCTAAAATGCTCTTAAGTTATGACAGGCCAGTGTACCACACTGTGTTGGCACATGGGCATTCACAGTGACTTGCAATTATTTGCAACAGTGATACATTACAACAGCTCTATGGGCAAGGCTGGACTTGGGTGAAATGGAACTCTAGGCACTGCATGCTGTTTAACCCTCCAGTCACACACATCCTCCAGTGCTCCCTTCTGTGTTCTCCCATCCTGGGATCCCAACATCAAGCACATTACTTTTTTTTTCTTTTCTCATGTTTTGCCTTAACTCTTCGGCTTTGTCAAGAAGCAGTGGCTTTCTGTATGTTCTAAACTGCATTTTAAAACATTGTTTTTGCACAACCTTTTCATCCGGAGATGGCTTGAACAGAAATTTTGTTTACGAAAATAAATTCGGTGTTGGTGTTCAGCTTTAGTTTTCCTGGTATCATTTCAACACACCTTACCTGGCCAAGCCAGCACAATAATAACAGTTTAGGAAGTAAATAATAATCCAAGAAAGTCACAAATCCAAAAATAAATGGCACAAGGTTCTTCTCTGAAATAAAGCAACAACAGCTTCAAGAAAGGCTGTATAAGCGCTTTCGTTCCTTTATTCAACCATAAAAACGGAACTTCATCAGATACAAAAACACATAATTTCCTATCCTTTAAATATCACATAAAAATCATGTGATCAAACTTCAAATTGCATTTCTTTGTTAAAAACAATAAAAACTTTTACAGTAATATAAATACAAATAAATCCAACTATAAATAATGCTGTTCATTTAAAACTTAACCCTTCAAGATACTAATTTATAAGCATTTGTACACAATCCTCGTTAAAATTCCTATTATACCCCTTTTTAAACTTCTCATGGGTAGAGAACAAATTAAAACTATAGGTTGTACCCACCAAAGGCAGCTAAACTATTTGGTATATTTTTGTTTTGTTTTTAACTTTTAACTTCTGTACCTCTTCTGCCCTTAAATTCAGCAAACTACTAATCGAAATTCTGTCATTTAAGCCAGGCAAAGTACTTGTATTTAATATTAGTTTGATGAAATTAAGGGCAGAAGAGGTATAGAAGCATTTCAAGTGTCATACATCTACTTAGCATCGATCCTCACTCCACCCCTTCCTCACACACACACACACACACCAGGCAGTCATCTGTATACGCAACTGAAGTGTGATTGTTGGGAAAGTGAAAAAATAATGATAATTGTAATGTTTTTTTCTTTGTTGCTCCTAGACAGTACCTTCACAGCACATCTCTGAAGTCTGTTAGAAAAGTAAAAGAAACAATGACCACATTGGCCCCCGAACCAGCACAAGCTATAATGCCCTCCTGTGCACACCTCTGTGGTTTGATTCTGATGAAAATTAAAGTAGTAAAGACCACACCACACACACACACACACACACACACACACACACACACACACACACACACACACACACAAAACCTACAGCAACTTTCTGTACACACACCTCAGTGCAGGGCTGGTTTTAGAATGGGTGTGGTTAAGGGCAGAGGGCCGTCACTAAGCCCATGTCAAAATCCATTTATACAGCCTGGAGTGAGAGGGCTACCAGACTCCTAACTCAAGTGTTTGAATGTTCTATGATAAATATGATTTCTTGTTCATTGTATTTTTTTTTACTGCTACCCAGAAGAGTTATGTATGTGCCTGGCATTATTGTCGGTATGCACAGATAAAAGACGTGATTTTTTTTTTTTATATATACCCACACTGCATATTCACCTTGAATGAAACTGGAGGAATTCCATTTCACCTGCTGCATGTTTTTGAGGTGCTAGAGGAAACCAGAGGACACAGATAGACACACACACAGATGGGGAGGGCATGCAAACTCCACAAAGGAAAAAAAAACATAGCCAAAAACTTGACAAGAGCAAAGCACTTTGAAATAGCAATGCTACTTGCTGCACCACAGTGGCAATGAACATTTAATTTCACACACATCTTCTTCCTGACAAACCACGAAAGATAGCCGCCTAGCATGTGTTACGTCTATATTTGTGATGGCAGGTGAATATAATATGGCCAGCTTGTGTCCCCAGTCACCCCCCAACACAGACATCATGGTAAAACTGATGATTTTTGTTTTAGAAAGTGAAATAAATTATAGCCAGCTTGTTACTCTTACAATGCAACACACACACACACACACACACACACACACACACACACACACACACACACACACACACACACACACACACACACACACACACACACACACACACACACACACACATATGCATAAGCTATAGCAATACTAGTTTTACACTGATTTCAGCAAATGACAATACATTGTGCAGAGTGATTGTTGTTTAGCCATGGTCAAACAACAGCAGGGGTAAGTCACTTTTATTTACCTCACCGAGGAGTATTGCATTCTTGTCACTGTCCTTGAATTCACAGAATGTCCCTGATTTTGCTACATAGCTGTGCTCTGTCCCTCATAAATGTTTGATTTGCTAGTAAATCATTCAGGATTATAGTCAATAAATGCAAGTTGATGTAAAATTTATTTTGTTAACTTTTTAACTGAATTAGTGTAATATTTAAAAACTGTTTTTGATTTTGAGCCTTTATTCTGCCATTATTTTTAGCTTATCCCAGAATTATTGAGCAAAGTTGTTGAGAGTTGTAGTAGGGTCTGCTGTTCTGCCAGTATTTATAAAACTCCCTGAAAGAGAAGACCATCCCTGAATATCAGGAGCATCTGCTTTTTTTAAAATCCAAGGTAGGCACTGAGATTGGCCACTCTGGTCTGCTGATCTCTAGTGCTTACCTTGCTCACATTTATTCACCTATTACAGACTCTATTTTTACAGGTCATGTCCCACACATATTTTGGATTGAGTGTAACTGGAAAATAAATAATCCTTTATTTTCTCTTTATTTTGACCTAACCAGCAGCTTTTCTGGGGCCTCCACACAGTCAAGGATGATTAGGGGGCCACCTGCAGTGAGGGGTATTGCAGATGCCTAAAACTAGCTATAATGTTAGTTTTATTTATTTAACATTTGTTTATCAAGAAAGTCTGGTTTGGAACAAAGCCAATTTTCAGTGGAGGCCAGGGGAGAAATGCTCCAGATGCATGTCTTTATAACATGGGAGGAAACTGGAGTACCCTGAGAAATCCCGCACGAATGCAGGGAGGACATACAGACTCCACATAGAAGGCACTCTAGCCGAGAATCGCACCAGAGAACCTCTTGCTGTGAGGTGACAACGCTACTGCTGCACCATGTGCCATTCGAGTTTTAGTAGAGGAAATGCCCACCAGAATAAATTAACTAACTAAAAGGCACTATTTCAGTGGTAAAATATTTAATAAAATTTTGAAGCCTATTACTTGATAAAACACTGTTACTATAACTAGAGATGACATTACATTTTGAAGGAGATATAAGTTAGAATTATTATTACCCATCTGGTTTATTAAGTAACCATGATTGCTGTACTAGCTTTTGCTAGTTTGATAAACATGTTACAAAGTTTCAAAATAAGATAACTTACTGTGGTTGTCCCCCCCCGACCCGAACCAGGTGGTAGACAGCAACCGCTGGGTTCACTGGTGCCTAAAGCTGGCTATGCCTTTACTTGATATCTGACCTACATTCCTGTGTGTCAACTTCCTAGCTTGTATTGGCCCTTCTTCTTCACCCATTATCTGCTTCTTTTTTTCTTTCAGATGGGTTTGAGTAACAATAAAAGTATGTTTTTATTTTTAACAAAACAGACTGATTTTTTTTTTGGAGGAGCTACCACAGCCATGCATTTAATAACCAAGTCCATTTATATTATGTATGGTGTTTTGACCAGTTTAGAACTGGCACCAGAAGTTAAAGATGTATGCAAGAAGTTAGGCTTTAAAATGTGTACTGAAAGTTTCTTATTTGCATTGAGGTTGTAGTTCAATCCATTATTCTTAACAATTAATTTATAATTACATTTTCCAGATGTGGGGTACCGTCACACAAAGCATTTTGAAGTACTGCATTTCCATTTTAGTAGAGGATGTGAGACACTGTCACTAGATCCTTTCAAATACCAAATTTCCCTTTTCACCAAAACGGATATCATTATTTTTTAGCTCCACTGCTCTACTGGACCTGGAATAATGCCTCCTCTACCTGTGCTGAGTCAGCCCATTTTTACTCTTTGTGGGAGAAGGAGAACCAGGCTTCCTAGGGCTTGGGTGAGAGCCCTCCCATCTATTCGTTCTTAGCATAGGAAGCCTAATCAGCCCTTTCTTTTCCCCAGGATGTAAGAGTCAAGCACTAATGGAGTTCCCTTCCTTATTTAAACCCTCCCCACAGGTAACCTGCTTAACTCCTGGTCAGGGGAGGTGATGCTTGGACTTCCACATCTGTCTTTCCCCTCATTTAACAGTGTGTTTGCTGTGAGCATTGTGAATCATCAATGCCTGTCCTGCAGGTGATTATCATTATGGTGGGCCTGATCACTTCTACACTCCCCCCTGGCTGAATGAGCTAGCACTGGCTACTCAAGCTTGCTACCCCTCAGTCATTCATACTTTTAATTGAACACCGAGTGCCTGGGCCATAGTTAACATTTTACCTGTCTATGCCTTTGGGACAGGGAAAATGAATGCCATTGTGTGAAACATTACTTCTTGTTGTTTTTCTTTTGGCTTTTCCCGGTTAGGGGTCGCCACAGCAAAACTCCGGTCCGCTAATGATTGGCAGTCGATTTTTTTATGGTGCCGAGGTGCCAGCTCGATGTCCAACCTTCAACGAAGGCATGCCCATTCACGCATGTCTTTCGAACGCCACTCGACCGCTGGGAGGACATGCAGACTCCACACAGAAGGCGCTCCAGTCGAGAATAGAACGGGAGAACCTCTTGCTGTGAGGCGACAATGCTACCGCTGCACCACCTAAATACTACAATGCCATCATTCTTCATCCACTGACTCTAATGATAGGATTTTGCCTTCTAGTGTGTGACCTAGCCATTCTTTTATGATGGGATTGAACAAGCTATTTTGAGTTTTAAATTATACTGAACCCGTCTAATATTTTGACTTCCAAAGCTGACCTTCCTCCACTGGAGGGTGAAACCTCTCCCTTTTCTTCATGCAAATGAATAAGCTACCTTCTGCAAGCTTTTCCTAATACTATAATGAAAATATGTAGCCCCTAGTTTGTCAAGTATACACTATGTTACATGGAAAGATGAACCTTCCTAATGTTTAGGTCTGGATGACTCACAGTGAAGGTTCACTGTACTTAGCCCTCCTCATAAAAATAAACATTTAGTAGTTCCCTCTTTGCAGAATTACTGCATCCTAGCTTGTTGCTGCTGCTGGTATTGCATTGCCTGTAACCACCCCAATATGACTTGTGGTTAACACACCTTAAACTTTGTTCGACCTTTTTAGTAAAAACAAGTGATTAATGATGATAGTGCATCAAGCTATCGCTGTGCCACAGAAGGATGAAGCCCTGACTACAGCCTTGATGACTCTGGTTTAATTAGCAGCCCAGGTATTACAGGGGGACAGCCAGGGAGGATGACACTGAGCAGGCAATGTGGCCCACACATTCTGAGATGAGGGATGGCAGCTCTGTCTGCCATACCACAACTAAGCATCTACCCGAGGTTGGATGTGTCTGGAAGAACTATATAAAGGACCAGAGATCCATGCCCACCAGTGAGCTTTCAGTCTGTGTTTGGAAAGCGTGTGCATGTTCAAAAGTACACATGGCAATGGAGCCAGCGAAAATCCCATTCTGTCTATGTGTAAGTTAAATACTTAAGGCTGTTGGCGGATTCATGAGGAACAAATTCTGTTCATTACAAGCTCAGTTCTTTTATTAAGAGAACTCAAGATTGATGAGAGAGGAGTTTTCTAGCCTGCAAGCATGAGAGAGAAAATAAAAAAAATGTTATATGAGATGTGGGCTGGATCTTTCCTTATGCTTTCTTTAAACTATATACTTAGTTTTTCAAATAATATACATATTTTTTGTCTTACACAAAAACTTAATATTATTATTTTTCTTTCTGGCCATTATGTAATGCTTTGCCTAGTAAGTATACATATGACATACCATCCAGATTTTCTTGGCACTTCCATTGTGACTGTGTTACAAAGTGTTGAGAAAACAGCTTGCCAAACACAACTAGTTGGGAAAAAATTAAGTGCTAGAGTTGCCTTCCATGTGGGGAGCAAGCTGCCCACAACCCCAGACTTATATATGCTAACTTCATGATCACGTAAACACAAAGAAGGGAGAACCTTCCCAAAAGAAAGGAATCACTGCTGATGTATGTTTAGAAAACACAACAGTAGTGATTTCCTATGGAAAACTAATTGGAGAGCTCATCATTTGCAAATTGAAACATTGTTTAGATACCACAGAATCCCCATTAAAACAACTTTATGTTCCCTTGACATATTCTTTATAAATGCATGTGATGCCACCTATTCGTGGAAGAAATGATGAAATGTGTAATTCATGGAAATCTACCTTTTGCTTTGAATGCATTTAAGCAATTTTTCTGTAAACTGATTTTTCAAGGTGATTCAGCTGTTTTGTAGTCTTACCTCTAAAAAAAGATTATATTTAGCTCTATATAACATAAATAAATGTTGTAAAGCGTACTGACCTGTTGTGTTTTAAACCTGTTGTCTTGTAAGTGTAAATGCTGGAACTTATATGGATGAATTGCATTTAAATGTGTCATGTTTTTCCTTAAGCTCACTTTGTTGGCTCTCAAATATTAACTGAAGTAGAAAGAGATAAGTCAGAACCTCAAAACATTGCTGAAGCACTGTCCCACTCATTCACACCTGATTTGATCTATGGACAACACAACATGTATCATATTATAGCCGCAGACTGAATTGCATTTAAGGATGAGAATGCATAAGCTGGACTTGGGTTAAGTTTTTCCATACCCTTGTAGATAACTTATACATGGTTACCTATTTATAAGATTCCTTGCAGTATGGGCGACACTCCGTTGCTGATCTTCTTTATGGTGGTTATCTCTTCCCATTTTCTTCAAACACTTTGGATTTAATGTGTGATTAGCTTATTTCTTTGATGAAAGTCACAAATCTCAACTTTCTAACACCAAATAAATAATGCACTTAAGCAGAGAACTGTTAGCCTCAAAATGTAATTAGCTAACTGAAATAAACTTAACAATGTTTGTGTTGTAACATATTCCAGAAGCACGTCAGCAGCCACCAAGTACTGTAAGATTTCCAAGGCTAACCTTACAGTTTTTTGCATTTCATTTTTGTGCTTCTCTTCAAAAGCAACCGCAGGGTCAATCTGAATAGGTACATTTATATACATAAAGGCACTCATGTCACTCATTTGTACTCAAAAGAGCTGCTTTAACTAACAGTATTCTAAAAAAAAAAATGAAATGTAATAAAAATAACATACACAAACCAAAACTGCCATGCTGGTGGAACATGACACTCTGACGTGAAATGTATGGTTTGATAAGAGCGTGTCTCTGGTGCTAAAGATACTTGCCACAAATGGCTTTTTCCATTTAACTCACTTAGGTGACATTATAAGCTTCACCTTGCTGTGTCTTCTATTCTTCCTAATGTCTTCTTCCAAACATTTTTCTTAAGATGTGTTGTTCAGCTGCACGATCTCTTGTTCATCTCTATGAATTAATTTTTAGAATATTGTCTTGTAGTGTGTAATATTTTGTCTCTAATGTGAACATAAGGTATGTGGGGGCATTGGACCCGCCCACTTACCAAAGTTAACATATGTATAAATAGGAACTCCCAGTGATGGTGCTGTAGTGTGGAAATGTGCTTATTAGTCGATGCAGAGGTTAGCTTTTGCTACATGCTGTTGTAGTTGAAAATTCAAGTAGTAAAGTGATGTAAGGCTTAGCTAAGAGGAGAAGGAGCATTTACTTAACTTGAGCCAGAAAAAAAAGACTAAAAAGAGAGAAGTTAAACTGATAAACAGACTATATGTGTTGGTGGGGCAAGAAATGAAAATGACAAATGAAGTGCAGAGGCCTAAATCTCATGACACTGAGAAGCAACATGAGCCTGAGGCAGTAAGGGCAGAGCCTGTATTAACAGATGTAAAGGGAATTTTTCTGAATACAATCAATGCAGTCGTGGCCCAGTTATCAGAATATATTGTGGCAGCAAGTGTGCATCAGTCAGATATGTCCGATAGCAATGAGGAGTTAAAAGAAGGAAAATTCTGATTTGAAGGTGAAGTTTGACTGCTTGGTGACTTAGGTTAGGGACTTTGAAAGAGAACCATGTGGATATGAAAGGTAGAGCCTGTAAGAAGAAGAATAAGATAAGTGGAGTACCACACAGACTGGAGAGGCTGGATTGTGTTTCCTGTGTGCAGGATAAATTGACAATGTGGGGTGAGCTACATATGATGTAGGTTAAAGTGCAGAGAGTGTTTAGAGATGCTATACCATTTTGAAATGGAAATGCAGTTCAGCGAAGATATATTTTGGTGAGATTTCAGACATATGAGTTGAAAGACCAGGTTTTGTCTTTGCTATGTTCGCAGGGAAAAGTGAACAAAATTGGTAAACAGAGAGTATTTTTTACAATTACTGTTCATTCCATACAAGAAAGCAGAGGGACCAGTTTATTGTAGTGACGAAGGAATGCGGGTTGAGGAAGTCTAAATTTTGCATGCTGTATCCAACTGTTTTCACATTTTTTTCCGAAATGTGAGAAAGACAGTCACATAACCACGTGGAGCTGTTTGAGCTATTATGAGAGTATGCGCTGTAAGGAAAGGAGACAGTAGAGCAAGTTGATATAGGGAATCCATCTTGCAGTATGGAATAAGCTGAATTGCTTCAAAAAGACTAGTGCAGGGAGAATGGTTGGGAACTTCTACAGCTTGAATGCAACAGACACAAAAGATGGCAAACAGTTTAGTGAAGTATGCCATATGAAAATAGGACTTGGTCTGTTGCAGGCTAAAAGGACTTGGGTTTCTTTTCATCATACAGTTGAACTAATAAAGAATGCTGATTATGTGTAAACCTGGGGTTCCTATTAGAAGACCGAAGACGCATTCTTTCGAATGTGTTTTGGTCAAACTTAAAAGACTGAAAAGGCAAAATATCGAAGCGGCTTTTAAGCAAATTCTTTCCCTGTGAAAAAATTTGCTTGGCCGCTTCATTACTTTGCTGTTTTCGACACTGTAGTGCGGTCTTGGAGTTGGTATATTTAAGTAGGGGGGTGTGGGGGCAAAGCCCCCCATTTAATGTAATGTTTAAAGTGTTTTTTTTTTTTTTTGTTAGAACAGCGATGTTTTTCCCTTGGAAAAAAAATCGCTGTTCTGAGAGTTCGACATTGTATGCTTTCAGTTACATAGGGTCGATTAATCACCGTTCGCTTTTTTAAGCACTCGGTGATTTAATATAGACCCTAAACCTGACATAACCATTTTTGTTTCACAGGTTAAAGTGTACTTTTCTGAATAGTGGGGCTGGGGAGGGGTGCAGGTTCTCGGGCACTAGAGAGACATGTTGCTGGGGCACACGTGGAAAGGTATAAGGAGACTAATTTTTTTTTCCATAAGCATCTGAAATTGGAAGTGAAGTTAGTGAAAACTGGAAGCCAACTCCAATTTGTTGGAGCAAACAAAATATATGTATAGTCTGTGTGTTTGTGTGTGTGTGTGTGTGTGTGTATATATATATATATATATATATATATATATATATATATATATATATATGTATGTATGTATGTATGTGTGTGTATAGAATTATGTTAAGCTATGTGTTTTGGCTTAGAAGTGCTATGACTTTAAATGGGATGTTATAAATAAGTGTGATGGGGAAATGATAAATAGGTAGTGCAATAGCTAGCGACTGGAGTTATCTGTTGATTAGTGTACAGTCAAGTATTACCTGGACGTCAGTGTATATACAATATTTTAAACAAAAAAAATAGTATTCGGTACATAGTTTGACTTTATTACTAAAAAGTTATTTTGTTGGGGCTGGGGGAAATTTCCTTATGGCACATCATGTACTATTTTTTATAATATAATTTAGTCTATTTTTTTTCCTATGGAGCTTTTCTCCCTGGGCTCTGCTGAAAAGGGGATTGCTACTAATTCCAATTGGACTATCCCAGTAAACAAATGCTAAATAAAAATAAAATAAAATAAATGTCAAATTGTACCCAATACTCAAAGCAAAATTGTTACTTAACACTAATTTTGCTTCCAGGACTATAAAACAAGAGTGATACAAGGTGTTATATTTGAAGGGGAAGGAATGCCATTTATATCTTGGAATGTAAATGATTTAACCAGTCTGATTAAAAGAAAAAAAGTACAGTCTATTCGTGTACATGAGGTGGCAGAGGCATGACTGATTAGTAGTATTGCAAGAAATACATTTGGAGGAAGATGAACATGGTGTTGATCAGGAGTTATTGGGCTTGGGGCATGGCATCTTCTTTTGCTGGGGTATGAAAGAGAGGGGTGACATCATTAATTTTCCATAGGCATTCCCTTACATTAGAGAGTTTGTTGGTAGATAGCACTGGATTTTGTGTAGATGTGAAGGAATATTTAGGTTTAGATATGCTGATGATGTTCGTCATATTGATCACTGCTGCAGTAGCCTTAGCTATGGGTTATATCCTGCCAAGGATATAATGGCCAGCCATCTTCCAAAGTTTCAGGGTACCTTTCATGTGCCCAAACTGCCAAGTGGTTTGAGCTGAGATGACTAAAATACAAGATCTGATGTTGTCCTTTTCCTTCTTCCTCACTGATGGGTTAGTAGTTATATTTACCATAACTTGGCATCAGTGTTGTCCATTTATATTCTTTCTCACTGATGGGTTATGGATTCAACCCTCAGATCTGATTTGGCTACATTTTCAAGACTTGGATTCTAGTCTCAAGTTCCTCCCTGTACCCATAATGCCATATATACCAACCCCCAACTCCTCAGATCTTGTTTGTCACCATTGAGTGAAGCTGCAGATCCCTGGTCTCATGTCATGAGAATGTTTTTCTCTTACATTTTAAAAACTTTAAAAATGTAAAACTGTGTTTATGTAGTTATATTTATAGGCCTGTTGATATTTTTTCTGTTTCTCCTCCTCTTTTTCTTCCTTCCTTCCCTTTTTAAGTGCTTTGACACTTCTTACATATCTGCTATTTAAAAAAAAAGTTACTATTAATAAGAGAGTGTGTCTGTGTATTAACCTTTGATAGTTGTTACGATATTGTTAGTTGGGTCACGCTAGCGAACAGTTTGTAATTTACGTTTTTTTTTTTTGCAATGTCTGAAAAACTTTCACATTTTAAAAGATGCACTTCCTGTGGGCACAAGATTCCTCATTCCAATGCCCACAAGAAGTGTGTCTATTGCTTGGTTCCCAAACATCTGAAGTTGAACTGTGAAATATGTGCTGCCTTTAATCCCAGGGCCATATCTGACCGCCAGAATAAACTGATTTTCAAAAGCTTGTTGCCTACCGCTACATCTTCCTCTCCTGGGAGGTCAAACTACCTCAAAATCACATGGCTATGATGAGTCTAAAAATAGAGCCTTACAAAGTCACCGAGGACTTCCTCTGAGCCTCCTCAGAAACTTGTGAAAACATTGAATCTGACTCCCTTGGATCTGAACTCAGTGTTATCTCTTTTGGATCCACAGACCCCTACAAATCCAAGAAGGTTTCTCCCTGTTTGGATCCACAGATAGCTTCAGATCTGATGAAGGCAAACACAATAGCTAACTCCCCCTTCCTTCGGCTTCAGTGTCAGATCCCAGACCTTCAGATCTGACAGTTAGGAACTGAACTCCAGAAAGTGTACTAATATCAGTCTCACCAAATTGTTCAGCCAGGATATTTCAAACTCTATCAAAACATTTCAGGCCTGCTTCCTCAACTTTGTCCAGATCTTCTAGGAGCTTGACAGAGGCCAATATGGACAAGATGATGCAGAGATTTCTCAAGGCTCAGATCCAGATGGGGGTCTTGCCAACGCCATCCCCTATCAGATCTGGCAGTGCATTTGACCAGTCTATACAGTCTCGTTCTCTGATCTGACACATGGGTTTGGAGTCCCAGGATCCAGGATACCAGAGTCAGCATCGGCTCTGAGGAAGCCCCTTTCCTCCACTCTGATTTCCTTGACCAGCCTTGCCCCAATTTTATCAGATCAGTGCAGGTTTCCTGTCCGAGAGGTCGGCATCGGGTATGGTGGGTTGGATTTGGCTCTGACACTGTTGGATCTGTCCCTTCCTTTTGGTGCCTTGGCTGTTGACAGCTTGTGTCCAATTCTTTCTGGAGGGTGCAGATCCAGGGTCAACCCCATCCTCTCCTCCTCGGCTGCCTCGGCTCTGAGGGGGATGGGAGGGATCTTTCCAGGTCTGTCAGCCTTCCAGGTGGTAGAAGGGGCTTTCTGTTTGCACAGAGATAATGTTCTCTCACATCTCAGATCCTTCCCTGTGTCCCTCTCGGGTCTGAGTGCTGAGCCCATCATTCCTGCTCCTCTAAGTCAGCCTACCCCAGAAAGCCTCCATACTCTTCCCCTGAGGAATTCCCTAATTCTTCTGACACCACCCCCAAACACCTCATAGAGGAATTTCCTCAGAAGAAGATAAGCAAAAGGAGGCACATAGACTCCCCGATAGAGTCCCTCACTGAAGATACAAACTTTGATGGGGAGAAAGATTCCCTCGATTGCCACCTGATGACTTCTCCTTTGGAGACATCCTGGAAATCCTTAAACAGAAGGGTGGTTGGTCTTCCCAACCTCCTTCTTCTGAAGATTTGTTTTTTCAGGAGGCTTTCAGGTTGGGTCCATCTCCCTCAGTGGATGAACTTATTGACCTGGTTTCCTGCCAGGCTTGGAAGGACTGGACACTGTCAAACCCATCCCCAAATGCTGGGATACGTTTCTTGTCCCTCCAGCAGACAGAACACACTGGAGTAAAGGTGTCCCTGTTGATGATATAGTTCTGGCAATGGCTACTAAAAAGGAGCTAGCCGAGCAGAGATCCTGTGTACATCCACCGAACAGGGAGTCCAGAGCGATGGACAGATTTGGAAAGTACATCTGTGCCTCAGCCATGTGTGCACTGTGGTTGTTAAATTACCTGGCTTGTTTTACCTGCTTGCAGAGAGATTTGACCAAGGAGCTCTCAAACTCTCTCGCTGAGACCACATTGGTGGAGGACCTCAAGAAGGTCTCTCCCCAGCTGGCTACTCTGTCATCTATTGTGAATTCATCGATGTAGTTGATATCCCATACAGTGGAAGGTAACTCACGAGCAGCTGGTTCAGGCATAGCCATTAGGAGACATGCTTGGATGAGGCTGTGTGACTTTGCAGAACTCTTCAAGACATCCTTTGAAAATGCCCTCTTCAATGGCTCCTCCTTGTTTGGGCCATCAGTGAAAGACATGCTTACCTATAGTGAGCAGGAAGGAAAGACCCCGTTGGACATGGAAATCAAGTTTTCTACTCCTCAACAGACTTTTTCTAGAAACCAGTGAGATGGGAAGAAAACATGGTGCTGGAAATCTCAAGGGCCTTTTAAAGACCCGTGCAGGGACACTTCTTCCAGTGTTAGACATCTCCCCAGAGACAGAGGGGGTCTGCAGAACCAGGGCTTCAGAGGCTCCTTCTTTGATAGGCCCTATCAGCATTCCTGAAGTGCTGCCTGACTGTCCATCTCTGGAGGCAGTCGGGGGGGGGGGTCTTGTTTCTCTGCACCTAGACACCTGGTCAAATCTTATAAACAATGCATGGGTGCTAAGCATACTATCCAGAGATTGAAACATTCCCTTTTCCCTTCCACCTCTGGTGCCGAGGAGGAAACTCCTCAATGTTCCACCCAGTCAGAGGGAGTACACAACTCAAGAATTTCAAAAGCTGATACAAAAAAAGAGTAATCCAGGAGGTCCCAACCAGACAAATATGATTTGGAACTTACTTCTACTTCTTTTTGGTGCCAGAGAAAACCTAAGACCAAATTCAGATCTAAGCAATCTGAATCAGTATGTAAAGAAGTCAAAGTTCCGAATGATTATGATTCAGTCCATCCTACCTCTTCTGTACAAGGATGAATGGATGTGCTGTATAGATCTCCAGGATGTGTATGATGTATATTATCACATCAGAATAGACAGGCACTCTGGGAGACACTTGCACTTTTGGCTGGGAGCCAATAACTACCAATTCAGAGCACTGCCCTTTGGACTCACCACAGCCCCCAAGTGTTCACCAAATGCATGGCAGTCATAGCAGCTCACCTAGGGCTGAAAGGATTCCAGGTGTTTCCCTATCTAAATGATTGGTTCTTCTCTCACATCTCTGAGAAATTGGGTGTGGAACATAACTGTTTTATCCATCCCCTCCAGCGAAATTAGTGTTAACAGCTCTTGGGTCAATGCCAGCTGCAATTTTCCTAGTCCTTCTAACAAGATTCTTCATCCGAATCCTCCAATGGACTTTGGTGGTACAGTGGTCTATGCTTTACCAGTCTCTTTCTGTTCCCATCAGGCTCACTCTAATTTGCAAGCATCATATTTGATGGTGGATACAAGCAGACCACTTGTTTTTGAGCAGGTTATTCTCCACCCTCCCCAATAGTCACGCTTCCCAACTTGGGTGAAGGGTGGGGGATTTCAAGGGAAAGATGTTCCAAGACACGTGGTCCCTCTCGGAGACCTAGCTGCATACCAATGTCTTAGAGATGAGAGCAGTCCTTCTAACACTGTAAACCTTTCAGGATGTTCTCTGTCTGGGGACTATTGCAATCCATACGGACAACATGTCTGTAGTCTGGTATATCAACAAACAAGTAACAATCCGTTCCTTCCTGTTGTGCAGAGAGGCCATGAGGGTTTGGGAATGGGCGATCTCTTCAGACCGCTTTGTAGTTGCCACACCAGGGAGAACCAACATGCTTGCAGACAGACTCAGCAGGTCCATTCTGATTCCGCACAAGTGGTCCCTCAATCAATAAGTAGCAAACATGATTTTCAGCCATTGGGGCAAGCCTTGCTGTGATCTATTTGCCTCTCCCCTCAGCAACAAGTGCAGCAAGTACTTCAGTCTGATTCCCCCCTCCGGGGAAGTCACTGATGGATGCTCTGATTCATGAGTGGCCCCTGGGTCTCCTCTATGCTTACTCCCCTCTTCCATTCATTCTGAAGTTTCTATAGCATGCAGGCAGGTTGAAGAGCTCAAGTCATACTCATTGTCCCCTTTTGCTCTCAACAAGTATGGTTCCCCTTCCTCTGGTCTCACCTCAGATATCCTCCATGGATACTGGAGCCCAGTCAGGATCTCCTACCTCACCCGTCAGAATTACAGCATCCCAGTCTCCACATCCTCAAGCTAACTGCATAGTTTCTCTAATTCCTGTGATAGTAAGATGGTCCAGGCACACTCCCCCAGTCTGTGACATTATTTTGACCTCCAAGAAGGCCTCCACTAAGAAGGTCTACAGAAGCAGATGGAAAAGATTCTCTGTATGGGCTTCTAAAGAGAATATTGATTCTTTTTCATTGCCTACATCAACCATCCTCCTTTTCTTTAGTACTCTCTGTAAAGAGTGGGATAGTTTCTCTACTTTTAAACTTCAACTAGCAGCCATTTCCAATTTTCACTCTGGAAACGAATCCTTTTTCTCTTTTAACTTTATGAAGGGAATCTTCCTCCTTAGATCTCCCATAAAAGATCCCTCCCCACCTTGGCACCTTACGTTGGTCCTTCAGCGGTTAACTTAGAAACCCTTTGAACTGGCAAACAATTATTTTATGAAGTTTCTTTCCTTAAAAACAATCTTTTTGGCAGCTATCACCTCAGCAAGAAGAATTTTTGAGCTGCAAGCCTTATTGGCTAGGCCTCCTTACATTATTTTCCATAGAGACAGGGTATCTGTACGAACTAACCCTTCCTTTATGCCTAAAATGGCCACGGAAACTAACATTAATCAGTCTATTCAATTGCCAGTTTTCTATCTAAACTTTACTAATAAAGGCGAATATATGCTACACCTTCCTGACATTCATAGACAACTACGCTTTTATCTTCACAGAACAAAACAGTACAGGAAGTCTGATCAGCTGTTTGTGTCCTTCTCCCCAAACTGAATAGGTTAGGCAGTTTCCAAAATTACTCTGGGCAAATGGATTACTGACTATATTGCACTGATTTATTCTCAAAAAGGTTTGGAATTGCCTCGTCCCCCTGGAGCCCACTCCACCATATCTTTGGCGACTTCGTCTGCCTTTGCCTGTAGAATTTCAATTGATTATATATGCACTGCAGCATGGTCAAAGACTCATACCTTTGTTACACATTACATATTGGACATTGTCTCCAGAAACAGGACTTTCTTTGGTTTGACAGTGCTCAGGCATATCCTTCCTTAAGGGCCTCCCAAGAGCTATATAGCTGGTAACTCTGACCCATCAGTGAGGAAGAATTAAAAGGACAACATCAGATTTACCAGTTATGTACTTACCATAACTTGGCATCTGTGCTGTCCATTTTCATTCTTCCTCACCTTTCCTTCCAACCATCCCTTGGACTTGTCTCTCCTAGAAGGATCGTAGGATGATCATGGAACCTCCATGTTCCAGGTTTGAGTCTCAGTCTTTTCTTGTGTCTGTCCTGTCTATATAACTCTGTGGGCAGTAAGGCAGAAAACTTGATCTGAGGATTCGGGGTGGTATAGTGCATTATGGGTAGAGGGGGGAGCTCAAGACTAGGAAATAAGTCTTGAAAATGCGACCGAGTCAGATCCAACGGTTGGATCCATAACCCATCAGTGAGGAAAAATGAAAATGAACAACACAGATGCCAAGCTATGGTAAATACATAACTACTAATTTGGGCATGCAGCCCTTCTGAGCATTACTGCCACAGATGAGTATGGTCCTTGAGGCTTTGGAGGATTGACGGTGGAATTGTGCTTTCCTTTGGGTAGATAAGTTCCTTTTGAGGAAAAAAACTTTAATTTTTCTTAAATATATTGATTTTTTTAATTACTTTCCTCTTCAGGAAAGTTATTTTAAAGTTAGGAGTGTTGTGTTTTGACAAACTGTTTTGAATCAGTTTAAAAGTAGTGTTATCTAACTGAAAAATATTTTCTGTGGAGAAATTTTGTTTATTTTTCCTAGACAGGGCTGGCATAGTGTTTAAATGTGCTTTTTACTGTGTTTTTTATGTTTAAAAAAAGTAACTTTTGTGAGCTGGTAGTTTTACTGGCATTTGCTGCTTGACTTTCCTGAGAAAGAGGGCTTGTTTTCTGCTTAACCATGGAACAGATTACTGGTCCCATAATCGGTTCTTCCAGTCACAAAAAAGAAAAAGTTAAGCAAATAACCTTTGCCATCACAGCAAGCTAGCAATTTGTCTCAGATGCAGATGGGTGACTCTGCTCTGGCCATTTATTGTACCATAGACCACTCATTTTTACCTCAGATCCCTCCATTGTAGCACCTACAGCCACTATGAACCAGGGGTTAGCAACATCCTCTGTAGCTGTTGGAGTCCCCTCAGTCAGCAAGAGAAAGACAATTTTGTTGGTTCTGGGAGAGAGAATAGGGAAGTTCCCTGTTGTGTTAGAATGTTGCTCCCATTCCTGTGGAAGCAGCTGCTGCCATTAACACAGTTAGCCCCATTTTTCCTGTTAAAAAGAAGCAGAAAACTAAGCATGTATCTACTCCTACTTAAATTTCTTTGGAAAGGTGTAGTTTACTGGGTCTGGCTCAGGGTTTAATTCAGCCTATTGATCATTCTTGTAAAGTAGTTTCTGGGAAAAGAAAGATAAGATTCCTCTTTTCCTGAAGAGAGAGATTCGAGATTCTGAATCTGAACAGGAAGATGCAGGGACGGTTTCAGGATTTTTGCCTTTTATTTCTAATTCAGACTCAGAGGAGAGCTCAGTTTCTGATTCTCCCTATGAGGGTTTCTTTTTTCTGAGACTATTGCTAGAATGTGCCAGTGTTTTCAGTGGGAGAACATTGAGGTGTCTCAGTCCATCAGAAAGTACTATCAGTTATTACAGAAAGATTTTCCAGAACCTACACCCATTCACCCTGTTCTGCCAGCTTTAGAGGATGTGTGTGTGTGTGTGTGTGTGTGTGTGTGTGTGTGTGTGTGTGTGTGTGTGTGTGTGTGTGTGTGTGTGTGTTTTACTGCCTGCAGTTTTTCTGTTAGTCAGCCAAGTGCCCCAGAAAAGGCAGATAAGATGTATACAATTCCTTAGTCTTTTAAATTTTTATAAAATATTCCCAAACCTGACCCAGCAGCTATAGCCTTAGTTGCTTGCACTGCTACTAATGACTTAGTTAATTCCAATCCTACTCTTTCCGGTAAGGATGGGAAAGTTATTGGTAGGTATGGGAAAAGGTGCATACTTCTGTAACTTTGTTTTTCAGAATTTTGAAGACTTTGGTTCATATGTTAATTTGTTCTGACAAATTGTGAAACTTTGAGAAATGTTTTATCTGCAGTTTCTTCTTGTGAGGAAAAATCCACTTTAAATAACTTGCCTTTGCACAGGTCACCACTCATTCTTTGCAGTGTTTACATGACTGTGTTGATACGTTTTCCAGAGCTTTGGCCACTGATAATGTTGTAAAGAGGTTTGCATGGCTGCATCCTTAGAACCTTCCAGATGTTAAAAATTAGAGGTTAAATTCTCCTTTCTATAGAGATTTAGTGTATGGTACCTCTGCAGTAGGGGTGATCAAAACATGTTATGAAAGGGGCAACCTGATCCTGGGAATCATTTTTCTGCTCTCCTTTTGCAAATTGTACAAGGGATTTTCTTTCTGCTCTTCCATTTTTGGCAGAAAACAGAATAAATAGTCTCAACAGAATTCAGGTAAACAGATGTTTAAGAATGAACTGCAAGAGTGTTCCAATAAGAAGTCTTTAACCTCCAAAAACCAAGACAATCCAATATATCTGAATGACTATGCAAGAGACCTTGTGACCCACTCTCACCATTGCCCCCTTTTTCTTCCAGAAAGTCTTAATCTCCATTTTTCTCTTTGGCAACACATTGTTTCAGGGAAATTAGTTCTGAACATTATTTTCAAGATTACAGATGGTACTGTGAAGAAATTCCCCCTTTCCAAGGGGGTCATTCCTCATCCTCCAGATCTGAATCTTTTGTTTCCATCTGCTCCTAATCACATGCTTTCCCAATGTCTGATAGAACCAGTTCCTCTTTCCCAAGTGGGGAATAGTTTTTAATTCAAGAATGTTCCTTGTGCCAAAGAAAAAAAGAAAATGCTTGGAGATCAGTTCTAGAGTTTTCTTTCCTAAACCTGTTTGTGTGAGTGCCTTAATTCAAAATGATGTGACTTCACAACCTTTTACCTCTTATTCCTCTTTCAAATTTCCTGGTAGCACTAGATTTACAAGATACTTACTGTGACGATAAGAACTACTGCCAGCCATGCCAGGAGAAGTAGGGCAGAGGATGTGTAACATTTGCCAGCATAGCTAGCTGGAATTTTGTAAAGAATTCTATGTCATTTGTATGTCAAACTGAGTTGTACAGATGCTTGTGCTGAAAATGTGTTTGTGAGGTTTTCTTGTGTTAAAATGTATCAACAGTGTGCCCTGCTGGAAGGAAAAGAAGTGCACATGCATTATTGCAACTGTTTAAATGTATACATTGTAACAGTATATATTGGGAGAGAAGAGGTTAATCCACCTGGCTTTGAAAAATTAAATTACTTTGTGGGTTAAGCCATAAAGATGTTATCCCACAGTTTTGAATGGAGCCAGAGATGCAATGTCTGTACTAGAGAATAGCCTGTAGCTCCTGTAGGAAGAAGGGAAGTGTTTTATGGTTTTATGACTTCCACCATCTGCACCACATCTGAGCAATGCTCTTGTGTGTGTATTATTGACATGTAGGTGCTAAAACTAAAACCTAATTCTCACTTTCCCGGTTAACAAATGTTAAATACATAAATAAATAAAAAATAAATAAATAAATATAACCCTAGCAGCTTCTAGTATTGGTTATAGCATGGAAAACAGAGTCAGATGACCAGATGTATGTGATGTCATTCTTTACATAAGCAATGTTTTAATATTAGAGGAGACTGAAGTCTCAGGAGCATTCTGTATTCTGTTTTGGATCTGACAACAAGGACCACTCACCCATCTTGCCTTGCTCTACTCAGTAAATAGGTACTGTAATTCTTTTAGTCAGTCAGAAATAGTGAGACTAGCTAAATACTAATGTTATGTTGTCCTATCTCGCCCTCATTCTTACATGTGGTGTTTGGTGCCGATCCTCAGCTTCGATTACAAAAGCTCGAAGTCTCTAAGTTGGCTCGTGGCAAGGTAGGTGTCCCATAATGCAGTGGAATCAATCCACAGATCCTGTTTGCCACTTTACGAGTTCAGAAGTGCTCTTCTTGGCCGTGGCTAAGTGAACTTTTTCATCTGTGTTTTCTTGCATTTATAGTTAGTATATAGTTGGATTTAGTTAGCAAATAGAATATAGTTAGAATACTAGCCTTACACTGTAGTGAATATTAGGTGTTGTTTAATAGTTTCGCTGTTTTGTCAGCAGTTTTGGCCATTGTTTTTTCGCAGCCCTGTGTATGTCTTTATTGGTATTCCGTAGTGGTAGGTTAAATTTTTTCTTTTTCAGCCTTTTATCGGCTGTTTATTAGCTGTATAGACTATTTGCGGTCTTTCTAGTTTTAGTCCGTTTCTGATTGATATTCTGATTTCCCTACGCTTGTGTACATTTGTGTTTATGCGTAGGTAGCTTAGCTAACTGTTTTCTGGTGTAGCGTGGTTCTTTATATAACAAAGTCCGTTTTCATTAGAGGGCTTTTCTAGTTGTGTGTTCTTCCCTCGTTTCTCATCAGGCTAGACCTAGTCCTCTTGCTATACTATTGCTTTCCTTTTTGCTTTAGCAGGGCTAGGAGTGTTTGAGGTAGAGGACCTAGTCCTCTACTCCTATTACTTTTCCATTTGTGTGGTGTGTCTTTATCGTCCCTTAGTTGAGGTCCGTTTAAGTTAGAGGACCTAGCTAATTCCCCTTCTATTGTTTCTGTGACATCTGCTTCTAGTTAGAGTTGTCTAGTATGTCTAAAGAAAAAGAAAAGGATCATAAACCTTCGGGTTTTAAGAAGTGCCAAAAATGTAATAAAAAATGTCCATAACGGACAGGCATACTGTATGTGTCTACTATTTAGGGGCCATTCACTTACAAGAGAGCTGTACTTTTTGTCATGCTTTTATCTCTAGAGTCCTTCAAGAAAGAATAAAACAAGTTTATTTTGAAAGGTTTCCTGAAACCATCTTTTGAGGAATCTTTAGGTAGATGTTCTTCGTGTTTCACTGTTGCAGTCATCACATTTGGGTTATCTGCTTGCAGTAGCCCTCAGTCGGCCTGATTAACAAAGTCTTGGGTTCTGCTTTGGTTGCTGTTTCTTCTTCCATGACATCAGGTCGTCAGGGGTATAAAACATGCAGCCGACGCCATTACATCAGTCTTTCTTGCCGTGCGGTGCCCGAAGCGGAAGCAGTTCGCAAGTGCCGGTCGGCCGACTCCTGAAATTTTTGTTTTCGAGTTTCAGAACCGAAGTCTTCAACTAAAGCTAAATACCCCATTGGGAAAACTTTTTCTTGCTCTTTACCGATGTCAGTAAAAGTTAATTGCATTTCTTGTGGAAAGCAAATACCTCATAAAGATATTCATTCGTACTGTATTCCTTGCCTAGGCCCTGACCACAGCTTAACTCACTGTTGGTTTTGTGCCTTATTTAACCAACGAACTATCTGTCGTCAGTATATTTACACTTCTAAATATTTCTGTTCTCGGTTCAATTATCCAGATATGTTGCCGGTTAGCCATCTGACTACCGGCATTCCGAAAAAACGCAAAGATAAAGACAAGAGACAAACCGCCTAGGTCCAAAGCTGCCGACGATGCATCTCCTAAGCCAGTCACCAGTTCGCCGGTACTCAGTGAAGTGCTTTCGCAGCCCCTGATACCGTCTACTTCTGATTCGCAGGCCTCTACTGAGACCCATTTGGAGTCCGGTGTGCCGCGAGTTGCTTCAACTATTGAATCTGCGGATGTCTCTATCTTGGATGGGTCCAAAACTGCTGTGCAGGCACCGGCTTCTGAGGGTGTATTCAGGCCTATGGACTTGCATATTAAACCAACTCACCTTATTCTTTAAGGCCTAAAGCTTGAACCATGCCTAGAAAACCGATGTCCAGGCCGCATGCTCAGGCTTCTATGCCTAAAAAACAAATGATAAGAATGGCTGAAGACCTTATAACTTTAATCAGGGGAAGCCAACCATCCCCTTCTAAGAGACCTAGGACTGAATTTGTTTATGAATCTTCTGACCCGGATTCTGAAATTTCTGTTTCTTCTGATTACCTGGATTTACCCTTATCTGCTTATGAGGATTCTGATGCAGAGGACTCTATTCCCTCTGCATCCCCTCCAGAGGATTTCTCTTTTGGTGAAACCTTGCATACTCTTAGGGAGTATTTCCACTGGGAAAGCCAGGATTGCTCTGATTCAATAAAGAGGCTTAGGGACTTCTTACTCTTGCCTCAACACAGGCCTTTAGCTATCCCTCCTGTACTAGACATAGTTGATGATGCCTTTTCGGAATCTAGTTTGGCCCCTGATTCTTTGCCTCCTGCTCCCAGAAAACCAGATAGATATTACAGGGCTCCTGATTCTCACAAGTTCCTTTTTAAAAATCCTACTGCGGATCCTGAGACTATTTCACAGGGACCCAAGGGCATTAAGGCTACTACTGCCAAAAATCCTACCCCTTCTGATAGAGACTCCAGGGCGCTGGATAGATGGGGTAAGAAGGTATACACTTCTGCAACCTTGGCCATTAGGACCTTAAATTGTCAGTTTCATATGTTAAAATATCAGCAACATATTATTGGATTGCTTAAACAGAAAATGATGTTGATTCCTGACTGTGCTGAAAATAAAGATTTACAAGATTTAATGCATTCTGCTGAACAGGTTGGAAAACATACTTTGCAATGTGGGTTTGATTCATTAGAGGCCTCTTGCAGGGCTGCTGTCACTGGCTCTGTACTTAGAAGGCATGCTTGGCTTAAGGAACAATCTTTGGCAGATCATGTTAAAGCTAAATTATTAGATGCTCCCTTAAATCAGGACCGCCTGTTTGGCAACAAAGCAGAAGACGTTCTTAAAAAGATGGAGGAAAAAGCTAAATCTATGCAAACTGTTAAAGATGTCCTACAAGTTCAGCCTCCAAGATTTAGTAGGCATTGGCCCTCTAAGAATTGGTCCTTTCCTGCCTCTTCCAGACCTTCTCAACCCAAACCCAAAACCAGCAGAACCCCCAGGTTTCAGTCCCAGGGTATGCACAAGACTAAGCAGTTGGGGGGGGGATTCCGCTTCCAAATCAGGGAGTAGTAAGACTCCCCCCTATGAAAAGCTGTCTCAATGACTTGACTTTAAAACTTCCAAGCACTTCTCAACTGACTGCTCCTTTAGGGGGAAAGATTACTCTGCAGGCCAAAAACTGGGAACTCATTACCCAGGACAAATGGGTTTTAAATATAGTCTCCCAAGGATACAGATTTCACTTCCACACATTACCAACCCCGAACGGTTGGCCAGATCTACCCCCAAATCAATGGGCAGAGGCTCAAAAGCAAGTACTCTCTCTCTTAAGCATAAAGGCTATTTAAACTGTACCAGAAGAGGAAAAGGGACAAGGTTTTTATTCAAGACTTTTCCTGGTACCCAGAAAAGACAATTCATGGCGTCCTATCATGGACCTTTCTACCTTAAACACTTTTTTGGTGATTCCCAAATTCAGGATGCTAACTCTTCACCAGCTACTTCCTATGCTAGGCAAAGATGCCTGGTTGGCAACACTGGATTTAAAGGAAGCCTACCTCCACATCCCAATCAGGGAATCTTGCAGAAGATACCTACGCTTCAAAGCAGGCTACATGCACTATCAGTTCTCTGCACTGCCCTTTGGCTTATCTACTGTGCCCAGGGTATTCACAAAGTGCCTAGTGCCTGTCATAGTATTTTGCAGGCAAAGAAAAAGTCAAACATACTTATACCTGGACGATTGTCTAATTTAGGCCGAAAGCCAGGACATACTTTTGAATCATCTGGCATTTGTACAAAAGGTGCTAACTTGTCTGGGGTGCACCATAAATGAAAAGAAGTCACATCTGATACCCTGTCAACTAATTGTATTCCTGGGAGCAAGCTTGAACACAACTTCTCAGATGGCTTCCCTCATGCCAGAGAAACAAATTCAATTGACAACCTACTTCAAACTAGTGGCCACGAAAACCCTGCTATCTGCAAGGCAAATACTGCAAGCCTTGGGGCTGATGGCCTCCTGCATTCTCCTAATTCCATATGCAAGACTGCATATGAGGAAACTACAGTGGTATCTAAAAAGCCTATGGTGTCAACATTCTCAGGATCTAGAAGCAACAATTCCTATCATATCTTGCCTTCGCCTAGAGTTTCTTTAGTGGGCAGAGGCTTGCCACCAAAACAAGAGACTACCATTCACTCTAACCCCCCGCCGCCCAAACCCTAACAACAGATGCATCAGACTATCCATAGGGGGCTCACCTGGCAGGGAAGTGCATTCAGGTCAAATGGAACCCAAGTCAAATGCACCTGCATATCAATCAAAAAGAGATGTTAGCTGTACAGAATGCCCTGACAGCCTTCAAGAACCACATTCTTCCAGGACAATTAATGGTAAAGATGGACAACACCACTTGCAGACTAGCCATGGCATTGTGGAACACAGCCTTGAGCTACCAAGTGCATCTACAAGCTCAATTCTTGCCAGGAAAACTAAATACACTGGTAGGCAGACTAAGCAGAAACCTCGGGGACCCACATGAGTGGAAACTGGAACCAAAGATTTTCAACATGTTGACAAACAAATGGGGGAGCCCAGATATAGACCTGTTTGCCTCCCCCCAGAACTACCAATTGGACAAATTTTGCACAAGGACTCCCCACAAACAAGCTTGGAAAGTGGATGCTCTGTCCTTCAGCTGGAAAAACCTATCAGTTTATGTCTTTCCTCCTCTGCCTCTCCTTTCCAAAGTACTGCTAAAGATCAACAGGACAAACCAAGGACGATATTGATTGCACCAGACTGTCCACGCCAACACTGGTACCCCCTCTTGCGCAGTGTGTCACTGGTCCCATGGCACCTGCCTCTGACCCCTACCCTGTTGTCTCAGCAGGAGAACCAAATTCTGCACCCTCAGCTTCAAACCCTGAACCTAACAGCCTGGCTAATTACCTAATCTCTCCCTTACCATCACTCAGTAAACTAGTGATCGATATCATTTTAGAGGCAAGGAGGCCTAGTACTAGAAAATCTTATGCTGAAAAATGGAAAAGATTATGTGCCTGGAACTAATCTCAAGGGATGAGCACAGCAGCACCCAGCGTACCTCAGATTTTACAATATTTAACTGAGATGCTTCACAAGGGACTTTCTTTTTCCTCCATCAAAATTCACACCTCAGCCATTTCAGCTCATTATAACCCACAACCTCCTCTCTTCTCTCATCCATTTCTCAGGCAGTTCCTCAGAGGGGCCAAAAATTTAAGACCACCCAGGAGAGCCCCAACTCCAGCCTGGGACGATAACTTTGTATTGGAGAAACTCACTCTTCCTCCTTTTGTGCCAGCTGCTAGTGCAGATTTAAAATTCCTTTCTTGGAAAACAGCCTTCCTTTTAGCAATCACTTCAGCAAACAGGGTATCTGAATTACAGGCCCTTATGGCAGTGGAGCCTTTCATCATATTTCATACGGATAGGGTGTCCCTCAGAACCAATCTCTCCTTCATGCCCAAGGTGGTATCCAGTGTGGCTCTCAATCAGTCCTTTCATTTGCCAACCTTCTTTCCTAATCCACAGAACAAAGAGGAATGGATACTGCACTCCTTAGATGTGCACAGACAACTTAGATTTTACTTGGACAGGACTAAACCTCAAAGGAAGTCTGATCAACTGCTGGTCGCATTTGCTGCAGGGGTAGAGGGGAAGGCTACTTCAAAGCAAACCATTTCTAAATGGATAGGCCATTGCATTCATTTCTGCTATAAGCACCATGGAAAACCTATCACACAGGGGATCAGACCCCATTCAACCAGGGCTGCATCTACCTCTACAGCCTTTCTCAGAGATGTCCCTACCAAGGACATCCTAGAAGCTGCTACCTGGAGTTCTGTACATACCTTCACCGAGCATTACCATTTGCCAATTTTCTCTAATTCCAGAGCTGGCTTTGCCACTGCAGTCTTGCAGGGTCTTATAGCTGGTCCTAATGCTATCTAAATTCTTCCTCCCATCCTTAGCTTTGGGAATCTACCCAAATGTGATGACTGCAATAGTGAAACACGAAGAACGTAGTACAGTTGTGTACACTTACCATAAATGTAGATGTTTGAGTGTATTCACTGTTGCAGTCCTGGTTACCCTCCAGCCCCCTGATTTGTTTGGCTATACCTCTACTTTTCTTTGCTATGCTTAAAAGCTTTTTGGTGTATTTGCTTTTTTATTGGAGGCATATCCTTGTATATATGTATAGATATGTTTTATTGCTTCCCATTAAGGGGGTACCTGTCATCTGGGGCAAGAAAAACTGATGTAATGCCGTCGGCTGCATGTTTTATACCCCTGACAACCTGACGTCATGGAAGAAGAGACATCAACCGACACAGGACCCAAGACTTTGTTAATCAGGCCGACTGGGGGCTACTGCAAGCAGATAACCCAAATGTGATGACTGCAACAGGGAATACACTTGAACATCTACATTTATGGTAAGTGTACACAACTGTAATTTCTTCATCCTCTCAATCTGCTAAGTCTTCCTCTAGTCAAAAAGAAAAGACTGCTAAGAGGCCATCTCCAATGTCCTCAGAGAGAATTGGACATCCTGAAAAAATATCTAAAACTGTTAAGACTATCACCCCATCGGCTCCACTGCCTTCGGAGTTGACTGAGGTTATTACCATTGATGTGCCTATATCGGCCCCAAGAACTTCGGAGCCGAAAAAGTATCTTTCAACATGTAGCCAGTCTACAGACATTCCTCTGGTCTCACCTACTTTGAGATCTCATATTTTACAGAGATCTCACTCACCAACCATTTCCTCCAGATCCTCTAGGAGCAAAGTATTGGATGAAGATGTGGAGAGGGTGGTGCGCAGATGTTTGAAGGCACAGGGGCTGGCAAATTTGCTCTCGGCTCCTGCCCAGCTGGTTTCAGAGCCATCCGAACCTTTTGCAACCACTACTGTTCCTCCTCAGAGCCATACCAGTCTGTTGGAGCCAGAACATCCAGTGCTGCTTGTAGTAGAACCTTCAGCTCTGGCACCCCATAAGGCCTTACTGGAACCGATATCTGCTCCGACACTCTTGGTGCCATCTGTCGTGTCTAGGAGCCGAAATTCACCAGTCGGCTCCGAGGAAGATTGTTGGACCTGAGCCTCTTCGGCTCCAAGTCTACCTCTCGGTAAGTTGGCTCGGCTGAGCTCTGTTCCTGTATCAGCTTTGGAGCCGATTTCCCTGGAACCGAGGGCTACCTCTGCTTCAGAACCGGTGGTGTCCTTGGAACCAGGGGAGTCGGCCTTCGAGATGATGAGGAACGTGCTATCCAAATCTACAGCTCTACACAAGGATGTTAATGTTCTTCCCCCAAAAGCACCAGCCTCTGTCTTGGTGCCATCCTATCCACAGGACAGCAGAGATCCACAGCCTCAGGAACACCCTCTGCGTGGTCCCCATTCTTCCGAGACCTCCCCAGAATACCCTTCTGAGGGGCCTCCTCAGAAGAAAACATGTCCCTAAGATTTGTTCCCAGTCTAATATTAACCAGTGTTTTTTCCTAACCATACCAACAAGGCAGAATACAGACTTCACCAACTTGATGTGCACAGGCAATTGAGGTTCTACCTCCACAGAACTAAAAAATTCAGGAAGTCAGATCAGTTATTCATATCCTTTTTTGGAGGCAAGAAAGGGTATGACAGTCTCTAAAATCACATTATCTAATTGGCTTTCTAATTGTATAACTTTTATATACTCTTCCAATAACAAGGAACTCCCCTTAAAAGTTAGAAGTCACTCAACCAGGTCAGTAGCAACATTCACTGCCTTTCAAGCTAGAATTTCAATGGACAGTATTTGTTCAGCCACGACTTGAGCAAGCCCACATATGTTTATTACTCATTACACAGTTGATTTGGCCTCCAGGGATAGAGCTTACTTTGGTTCCACGGTGCTCAAGAGTGTATTCCTATGAGCCACCCGAGAAAAAAGGTGCTAGGGATGCTGTCCCACATGTAAGAATGAAGGCGAGATAGGACGACATAACATAAAGAAGTTATGTACTCACCATAATGTTCTATGTTTGTTGTCCATCTCACCCTTCATTCTTACAAACCCACCCACCTACCCCCATCCATATAGTTCTAGAGGACCTGGTAGGAAATGTTTGTTCTTTCCTTATGTTGGAGACCTTTCACTATTGTTTCTCCTTTACCTGAGGGTACAGTGTAACTATTTTCTATTATACTTAGCAGCAAACAAGATCTGAGGATTGATACCACTGCATTATGGGATACCTACCTTGTCACGAGCCAACTTAGAGACTTCGAGCTTTTGTAATCTGCTGAGTCAGGGCCGAGGATCAGCTCCAAACCCCACATGTAAGAATGAAGGGCAAGATGGACAACAAACATAGAAAGTTATGGTGAGTACATAACTTATTTTTTTTCTATAACTGTGTGAAACTTTCCATTGGTGTTATTTTTAATATTCCCTGTGACTGAAACTCTGGTGTTTACTGTAAATAGATATTTAGTATTGTTGTGTTCTTTAAATATATTCAATAATAAATAATAAAATGTTTTATTGTGGCTGGTCCTTTTAGAAAAATATTTGTTTTGAGAGTATTTACATATATTTATTTGGTGATAACTCTGGCTCCTCCTGAAAGACTGGTTGTTTAATCAACATTACCATTTGTATTAATATTAACTTCATGCAGTATAATTGGATACACTTTTAAGAGCCTTATAGTAACTGACCGATGGCAGTAAAACTACCTTATAGTCTGGGCAAAGTTGATCGTACAGGTAATCTGTGCCAGCCTTTCTAGGTGTGTGTGTGTGTGTGTGTGTGTGTGTGTGTGTGTGTGTGTGTAAATTAATTCTCACAGATCATGTGTGTCAGCTACAGGGAGAAAGGACACAAAGCACTGGTTTCACAGAGAGGGTGCTGAACACAGCTGTGCCAATGGAGAGCCTTACTGGGGACCTGGGGAGAGACAGATATAGAGAATTCCAGACCCCAGGCTAACTGTGTTCCCTGGGTGCTCTTAAGGGAAATTGTGCTTGATGCAAAAAGGTCTGCATCTGGAAATACTGAGTGTATCCATTTGTATTCCATGTGAACGTCCCTCTCCAGTGTCAGTGGTGAGGATTCAGGTTCCTTGATTACTGGCCCAGAGTGGGGACGTCACTCTTACCATCACATCCCCATTCATTCAGATTTCAGACATTTCTTAGGGTTTTATTTGTCTGGATCAAATTATTAGATCTTTGCTTTAACCTTTGGATTCTCTACTGCACCAAGAATGTTCATAACATGTCTAAATCCAGTTATATCTCATTGCAGACTACAGGGTATCCACATTTTTTCCATATTTAGACGACTTGCTTATCTTTACAGAGTCTTTTTCAAAGTGTCAGAAATCCCTGTCTTGGGTGAAAGATCTCTTACACAAGCTGGGATTCCAAGAGAACAGTCAAAAGTTGTTCTTGACTCTCTCACATAGGACTAAGTTCCTCGGATGTCAACTAGACACTTCAGTTCAAAGAGCTTTTCTTCCACAGGAAAAAAAATAGATCCTTATCTGTTTCTAAGGTTTTCCACTCTGACTTGAGTCACTGCGAGGGAATACCTCAGGATTTTTGGTCTCATTACATGTATAACTCTCATGATACCACTGGCAAGACTCCACATAAGAAAGATACAGTGGTATGTGAAATCTCTTTGGTCCCAACATCAACACCCTTTATCTTTTCAAATCCCAGTGTGGGAGTTTGTCAGAAGAGAAATCTTTTGGTGAAGACAACAAATTTCTTTCAGTCCAGATCTGCCCTTCTCCCTCCCTACTCTAAAGCAGTCACCACAGATGCTTCGAACTTTGCTTGGGAGCAGTTTCAGGAGGGGTAAAAGTGCAGGGGTGTAGGACAACAAGGACAGACACAAACACATAAATATCTAGGAGATGCTTGCCCTGTTGAAGGCACTCAACCTTTTGAACCATCTTTGGCCCACAGCCTTTCAAAGTGTTTTGAGACAATACCACATGTGTGTGCTACATCAACAAGCAAGGGGGAACCAGGACATACCCCCTTTGTAGACTTGTCATGTAGTTTAGAATATAGCGTCACAGCACAATTTTACTCTCTAGGCATTGTACATCCCATCAAATCTACAGTGTGTGGCAGACAAGCTGAGCAGTACTAGGCCAGACCCTTATGAATGGAAACTAAATCTGAGGGTGTTCCAGCATTTTTTCTGTTTGTGGGGAGTTCCTCCAGTAGACCTTTTTGCCTCCTGTTTGAACAATCAACTGCTGAGATTCTGTTCCAGGCCTCTGTGCAAGAAGGCCTGGAAGACAGATGCCTTTTCTTTTCTTTGGACAGGAATGTTCCTGTATGCTTTTCCACCGTTTCACTAATATCCAAGATCATTGTGGTGACTCCCTTCTCACCTAGGCAACTGTGTTTCTTCCTTCTTTCATAAATGGCCATGGGCAATTGCCACAAGCTTCCTCACAGACTGGATCTACTCACACAAGAACAGGGGTGTTTGATACACTCTGACATCAATCATTTTCAATTGACTGCTTGGATTATAATGTGTTAATTCTTTTTAGGCACCTGGTTACTGAGAATGGTCAGGTGGTACTAACGGAGACAAGAAAACCTGCTACTAGAAAATCATGTTTTAGCAAATGAAAAATGTTTTGTAGTTAGTGCCAACAATATAACCAGCACCATTCAGGGATAGCTGTTCTCTGATTTTACAATATTTGTGTAAATTTCTATCCTGTGGCCTTTCTTATTCCTCTGTAAAGGTTCATTTATAGGTCATTTCAGCATGTATGCCCATAGATCATCCTCTTTCAAGACAATGTCATATCAATATTTTCTTGGTGGGGGGGGTTGCATAAAAGGCCACCAAGTAAACAAGTGACCCCTCCATGGGATCTTAATTTTGTGTTAGAGAAGCTAACACTTGCTCCACTTGAAACAGCTTATCTGGCTGACTCAATGTTCTTAATATAGAAAACAGTTTTTCCTGATTGCTCTGACCTCTGCAAGAAGGGTATCTGAGTTGCAGGCTCTTATGGTGAGTCAATCCTCCCTCATTTTCCATAGGGACAGGGTTTCTTTGGGAACTTATCCTTCTTTTATGCTAAAAAGTGGTATCCAAGTTTACTTTAAGCCAGACAGTCCATCTCCCGATTTTCTTTACTGAATCAAAAAAATAGGGAGAAAGGATACTTCATAACATGGATGTCCACAGACAACTAATGTACTATTTTGACAGAACTGTATCTGTTAGATCTTCAGATCAGTTGTTTATTTCTTTTGAAAGTAAGAAGAAGAAGGGACAGCCTATGTCAAAACAGACTATTTATACATTGTAGTCTAAAGCTATTACCTTTTGTTATATTCACCATAACAAATCTATTCCAGGCAGGTTCAAGGCCCTCTCTCCCAGGACCTTGGCTACATCTATGGCTTTTTGGAAAGGGCTGGATTTTAAAATCATTTTAGAAGCTGCTACTTGGTCCACTGTACATCCTTCTACAAACACTTGATGGATTTTTTCTCTAGGTCCAGATCAAGCTTTGTTAGGACCATTCTCCAGGGGTTCCTGGACTCTTCTCCTACCACCTCCCAAATGTAATTAGCTATAGTAATCTACCAATATAACTAAGGCTACTGCAGCAGTGATCAATATGATGAACATAGTACAGTTGTGTAAGCTGAGCTTACCATATCGGTAGAAGTTTGAATGATCACTGCTTTAGTAGCCGCTCCCTCCCTCCATCCCACTTGTATTTTGGTGTGTTTTTTATACCAGGGTGTGGATATTTATGTTTTGTTGCTCCTTGGGTTATTCTTTCAGGGTTCAGCCACTCACTTTCTGCTGGCAGGAAAGCTCTGAAGGGCTTCTTGCCCACATTTGTCTTTTTTTCAGCTCAGCTTGAGCTGCTTGACAGTTTGGGCACATGGAATGTGCCCTGAAGCTTTAAAAGTTGGCCGGTCATTAAATCTTTGGCAAAATATAACACATATAGCTAAGGCTACTGCAGCAGTGATCATTTGAATGTACGCTGTTATGGTAAGCTCATCTTACCAACTGTACTTTATTTAGTGATAATATTTCACTGGGGAGAGCTTAACTAGATTTTTTAAAGTAGTGAGTGAAATGGTAGCAGGAAGGAGTTACTGTATACACGGGAGGAACTGGAATATACTAACTAGTAATGAGGAGATAAGGGAGGAGGAAGAATGAAGTATGCTCCAAAAATGGGAAGATATGTGGTGATAAATATGGGGATGATGGGACTTGCCTCTGTCTGATATTAAATTAAACAGAGACAAGCTGATGTTATTTGAATAGCTATAGGTTAGGGTCACATATAGATAAGGCATGTATAACAAATGAACATGTTTATTTTGAAAGTGAAATACGTGAAGATATGTCTTTGCCATTAAAGGCATACACAGGGCTAAACAGATGTGTCTGTTACCATTATTATTTGCATTAAATTGGGAACTAATAGTGGTACTGATTACAGCATTGCATTTGTAAGGATATAAAAACTTAGGTGAAGAATTTAAAATATCATTATTATTCATGGATGATGTAATGGTGTCGCTCGCCAGGTCAGAAAGAAACAGTGAATGTTGTGGGTTCTTGTTCAAGCAGCTTTATTATATACAAACACATCATAAACAAAGCTAAGTAACTTTAACTTATAAACAAACTAGCTATCATGCACATAGATGTTAACACTCTGGCTGAACCTTCAAAATGGCACTGAAGCTAACACGTGCTTGGTATACAGACCTTGGAAATGCTTCTTAAAGGTACAACATACCTGTTATTTACAGCCTCCCTGTTTGAGAAATTAATCAGGCATTGTCACTGGTGTTAATAAATATGCAATTTACACAGGAATAATTTTCATCATGCAGTTATACAAAGCTAGGTACATATATACAGCTATGTCCAAGTTGCTGTGTATTTCACACTAGGCTTTGAAATGCAACCATATCATGGGACATAAAATTTGGGATCTGGTTTAGCAGCTGGGATTGTCTCTGCTAACTGTTCAATCTTAGGAACCTTGGGACCATCTGCTGGAATGGCATCAGGAGTCAAGACACGTTCTGGAACAGTAATATCATCTTGATTGCTCTGAGAGTTAGAGTCTTTATCACAGAAACAATACTGTGATATTGGTTCTACTACAGGAAGAAGATGTCTGCGATTTCTCCTGTACTACATACCCTCGTATTTAACAAAATAGGATCTCGGCTCTGCACATATGCTTGTTACTTGATCAATCTGGTCAAAACCTTTCACTGTTTGTATCATCACTGTCTCTCCTTCTTTCAACGGATAAAGAAATCTGTTTGATTTGTCATAGCTGGACTTTTGAAAAGAATGCTTTTTAAATAACTGGGCTCTAATGGCTTTGTTGTTTTTAGCTTTAGGCCTCAATAAACTAGAACTGATAGACAATGTTGTTCTGGTTTGCCTGGATAGAAGTCTGTGAGCACGTGAGCCAAGTATATCATCACAGGGTATGTATCTGAGATGGAGTAAATTAAAAAAAACATCGGTATTATCACGCTTTGACTTCTCAAGTAATTGCTTTGCACTCTGTACTGCACGTTCAGCAAGTCTATTTGATTGCGGATACTCTGGACTACTAGTAACATGTACGAAGTCCCAGTGTCTTGTAAATTTCTGAAACAATTGACTGGTAAATTGGGTACCATTGTCAGAGATTAATTTCTGTGGACTGCCATGGACTGAGAAATGGGGTTTCAATTTAGTAATGACTGTAGTAGAAGTTAGATTAGGTAGTAGAGCGATCTAAAACCAATTAGAATAAGAGTCTACCATTACTAAGTAATGTTGATTGTTCCACTCGAATGTGTGACTGTTGACCAAGGTAGTTCAGGGATTTGACTTAGATGAAGTGTCCAAATGCGGTTTAGTACTATTACATACTGAACAGAAAGAAAGTACTCTATCAATGTCTTTCGCTAGAGGAGTCCAAAACACAAGTCCTCTCGCCCTTTTCTTAGTAGATTCGGAACCTGGGTGACCACAATGTAAAATTTGGATATAATGTTGTTGTAAGGAAGCAGGAACAACAATTTTAGGACTTTTGAAAATAATGCCATCTTCCATCAACAACTCATCTCTGTAAGGAAAGTAAGGTTGCACATTGGGTGGTACACTAGATTGCTTTGACGGCCATCCCACACTAATGTAGTGATTGAGCTTTTGCAAAACTGGATCAGTCATTGTATGATCTCATAGTTCATCAAGTCTTGTGGTAAAAAAATTACACACTTCCATGACATCAGAGTCAAAATTCTCTGTGTCAAGCTGTTCTGTTGTATTTCTGGGCAATCTGGATAAGGTATCAGCCAGTTTGCCTTTTATAGAGACTATTTTGAAGTTGTACTTTTGTAATTTAAGCATCATTCTTTGTAATCTTGCTGGAGCTGCATCCATAGGCTTCTTTAAAATAGTAACCAAAGGTAGATGATCATTTTCAATCTGGATATCTCAACCACAGATATAATCATGAAACTTGGAACATGCAAACGCTATTGCCAAAAGTTCCTTCTCGATTTGAGCATACTGCATCTCAGTCTGGGTAAGTGTTCTAGATACGGAGTCTACTGACCTGCCTTTTTGAAGAATAACTGCACCTAAACCAAATTTTGAAGCATTACAGGAAAGTTACTGGTTTGTTGACATCATAGTACCTTAATGCTGCTGGAGTAGCAATTTTCTGCTTAAGAATTTCAAATGCTTTCTGGTGCTGTTCTAGACATCACCTGCATGCCCTTATTGATGTTTATTCCTTTGACATCCTCTGTCTGTCTGAAACATGGCTTAATCCATCAATACAAGACAGTGCAGTTCTACCCCCTGGCTATAATATCATAAGACGTGACCGTAACACTAAAAAAGGAGGAGGCGTAGCCATACTTTATAAGAATGGATTACAAGTTACCTTGTTAGACTCCAAACCTCCACTTTGCAACAATGCAGAAATTCTTCTAACTAAGGTTCAGCTTAACAAAAGCAAAGCCATATATCTATCATGTGTTTATCTTCCCCCAGGCAATAACATCAACACATTAGAGGCTATCCTCAGCTGGCTCTCAAGTAACTACCCCAAGAAACCATTATACTTGGAGATTTTAACATTAACTGGAACTCCTGTATATCTGAGCAGCCTTCTACTCATATCAACTTATATGGTTTTACCCAAACTATAACATCCCCAACCCGCACCAATAAAACTAACAACAAAACTAGTACCCTTGACTGGATACTCACTAATACCCCAACTAAACTATAAAACAGGCACCCTCCCTGAGGACATAAGTGATCACTTGCTTACCTATTTAATCAGAACAAAACTGTCATCCTAAACTCTACCATTTGTAGAACTATTCGCACTACCAAAATTTTAACCCTGCTCACTTTCAAGCTGAACTAGTCACCTGTGACTGGTCACCCCTGAAATACCTCCCAATAGATAATGCCGTGAAATACTTTAACTCTAAATTTCTAACCATTTTAGACAGCCATGCCCCATTACGCAAAGTTAGAATTAGAACCAAACCGGCACCATGGCTCACCAAAACGACCAAACAAAAATCCTCCAAAGAAATAAACAATGGGCCAAATGGCGCTCAACAAAAGCTCCTCAGACCACCTGCAATTCAGACAGCTAAGAAATGAAACAAAAAAAGCCATATTAGCCGATAAAAGAAACTACTACTACCAACTACAGCAAACCAACCAAAATAATTCCCAAAAATTCTGGCGAGGTATCAATAACTTCCTACACCCTGGATGCTCAAGTACTCCCTCTCCCTCTGTCTCTGATCACAACAATCCCATCCAAATAGCTGACTCATTTAATACTTTTTTCACTGAAACCATACAATCCCTAGCCAACCAGCTATCCCCAAGCATCCCAGGCTCTGCCACAACCTTTACCAATAATTCTCATCAATTTCATTTTCAGCCAGTGCCCACTTCACTTATCTGTAACCTCATACAGAAACTTAAACCCACTACTCTCTCTGCTGATAAATTACCTGCAGAATACCTGCATAAAGCTGCTAAAGTCATAGCCTACCCCATATCCATCCTCATTAACAGAACTATTTCTGAAGGATCTGTTCCCCTAATCTGGAAAGTCTTTCACATAATTCCCCTGCATAAGGGTGGTAACTCCAAAGAGTTGTCCAATTATAGGCCCATAGCTATTCTATCTCCTTTGGCAAAAATAATGGAGAAATGTATACACATACAACTGTTAACCTACCTACTCGATCACAATTTATTAGCACCCTGTCAACATGGCTTTAGACCATTTCATAGCACCACCTCTGCTCTTTTATCCTTCACTAACCATATTAACAGTAATCGTAATATTGAAACTCTATCCTCAGCTGTTTTTATTGACCTGTCCAAAGCATTTGACATGGTGAATCACCACCTCCTTATAGACACACTCAAAAACCTGTCATTGGACAACCATACTATACAGTGGTTCCAATCATACCTACATAACAGGCAACAGGCTGTACTATGGGAAAATACTTTATCTTCCCACGTCCCAGTCACTCTAGGGGTCCCGCAAGGATCTGTATTAGGCCCATTACTCTTCTCCATCTTTACAAATGACCTTCATTCTGTAATTCCTCAAGCTGACTGTATCCAATATGCTGACGACTCCACACTCATATGGGCTGCTGCTTCTCAATCAGAACTTCAGTCACTAACCCAAATGACCTTTAGTACAGTTGAAAAATGGCTCCTACAAAGACGTCTTATCCTTAACCCCAAAAAAACAAAAATGTTACTATTTACCCCCACCCGCAGAACCTCCCCACTTAACTTTACTATTATTTCAAATGATAGAACTATAATATCTCCTGAACCAACCACCAAACTACTCGGGGTACTAATAGATAACAACTTGTCCTTTGAACCTCACATTAATAACACCATAAAAATAGTAAACAAGAAACTAGGTTCCCTCTATAGAATAAAACCCTTTCTTACACCTCCAGCCAGGGTTACTATTGCTCGTACCCACCTCATCTCTACCTTGCTCTATGCCTCCCCTATCTATACCAAAATATGTAGAAGTAATCTGAGTAAACTTACATCGTTCTACAACAATATTGCCAGATTTGCAGCTGGGTCCTCCTATAGAACTCATCACTGTATCAATCTGAATCAGTTAGGATGGTTAGAGCTGCCAAATTTAATACTTTTCAATCAATTAATAGTAGCCCATAAGATCCTGTATTTACCTCAAAATACACCCATACTTACATCCCTAGTCATCCCCTATAATAACCTCAAGACCTTACGCTCAGCTAATAACCTACTTGTACAAATATCAAAATCCAACAACTTAGCTGGTGACACCTTGTTCTCCAATACAGTAGGTAAAGCCTGGAACATCCTCCCAAGCCAACTAACCTCAATATCCTCTGTCAGTTTATTTAAAAGCAAGCTTAAACCCTACCTCAAATCACACTGGCTATGCCCCTGTGTTAACCCAGACTAAGTACCTAACTATTAACTAGACTCCCACAATTCCTAGCCTCCCATGATCATGATCTTGTGTTGTCTCACTAATTTTTAGTGAGCTTAACCTTCCTTAGGATTTTTTCTCATGTAAATAAGTATATACTGTGGAATGATCAAACACCTTCATATAGTATCACAATCTATGTGTTAAATAACACTAGAAATCCATCCTTGTTTGCTGTTCTTCTATACTCTATCTATTGATCTCTAGTGTTTTTCTTTCTTAGGCTTTTGTGAGACCTTAGTATCTCTTATCATAAATTACTAGGTGTATCTAATTTTGTAATATGTTATAAAGATTTGTACTACACCATTTCTAATACAAATGTATTAGTCTTATTCATCTATTCTTAGATAAATTTTTCCTTTTTCCTACTGAAATATAAAATATATAATCTTAGGCTTGTACTATAATTGTTAAAAGTTATGTACCAAATTATACTGTTATTGTCTTTGTCTTGACCTTTTATGTTGTTGTAATTTGTGGAGCTTTTCTCCCTGGGCCTCCACTGAAAATGGACATATATCCAGCTGGACTAGCCCGGTCAACAAATGTAAAATAAAATAAAATAAATAAAATTTTTATTTGTGAGCTCTGTCAAAGGTGCTGTCAGTTCACTGTAGTCTGGTATAAACTTGCCTAAATAGTTGACCATGTGAAGAAAGCATTGTAGAGCTTGCAAATTATCTGGTGCTGGCATTTCAGGAATGGATGCGTGCTTGGATGGGTCTGATCTCAAGCCAAGACTTGTAAATAAATGACCTACGTATGTAACTTCTGGTAGTCTGAATTTGCAATTCAGAGGATTGAGCTTTAAGTTCACTTCATGTGCTCTGTCTAGAACCCTGTTAAGATTTCTGTCATGCTCTGCCGCACCATTGCCTCCGACCAATAAATCTTCTACAATTGTGGCACAAGGATAACATGAAAACATTTGCTCCATTGCACTCTGCAAGACTTCACTTGCAGAATTTATTACAAATGGCATCTTGAGGAATCTCTATCTTCCAAATGGGGTACTGAATGTAGTCATTAGTGAAGATTTGCAATCAAGCATCACTTGCCAAAATGAACTCTTTGCATCCAAGACAGAAAAAACAGTGGCATTCGGTATCAGTGCTGTGACTTCTTTAGCTGTATACATAGGATGATGTGGTCTCTTCAATGCTTTGTTCAAATCTTTTGGGTCAATGCATATTCTGATTTCATCTGAACCTTTTTTATGAGTTGCTACCACGGATGACATCCATTAGGTAGGTTCTGTAACAGGACAAATTGCACCTTGTTGCCCCATTTTATCCACCTGAGCTTTGACTTTATGCTACATAGCTATGGGAACTCTTCTTGCTGGTCTGACTACTGGACTGATCTCTGGGTCTAGTTTCATAGAATGCACCACTGGAAGTTTGTCCAACTTGTTATCGAAAACATCAGCATACTCTGAAAAAATAGTGTTAGTGAAGCTGGAACTGGGATACGTTCTTATTTCATGAACGTCTTTGGTAAAAGAAAGCAGATTCATTCTCGAACTGTCCCTGAGACCCAATAATGACTACACAGCTCTTCAAACTACATAGAGTAATAGGTTATAACAGTTCTTGGCCACATAACATGAAAGCACTACTGAGTCTTCAGTTTGAATTTCTTCACCTCCATAAGCAACACGTTTCGCACAGCTAGTCTCATTTAGTTGCTCACCAGCTCTTACCCTTGCAAAAGTATCTGCAGACATAATATTAAACTTTGAACCAGTGTCTACTTTGAGCTCGATGGATTTTCCATTGATCCGAACAGTACAAAACAATTGCTTGCCAATAAATCTACTGCATCAATCTTTTCACCAATCACTGACACACCATCTACATAGAAAGCGGGCTGTTGCATGTTTACTTGATTAACTTGCTTTATTGAGTGACTCTTATTTGTAACCATGTAAGGTCTACTTGATTTACAAAATCTTTGAAAATGGTTCCATTTTTTACATTTGTGGCATTGCTGAACAAATGCTATGTGCTTTTCTCTTCTGGACTCATGATTGGCACCATAACTGCGACAGTTAACAATAAAGCTTGATTTGGGTTTTGCTGATTTGCCCTTATATTGTACTGAGCAGCATCTGTTCTGCACTGGATAACCTTGGATGTCCTTCTGTTCTCATGTTGCAGTATTTTCATCGTGGGATCCTCCGCCTCAGGCGACCCGATCATCTGACTCCTATGCAAAAGCTTAAGCCTGGTTGCTGCCAGGTGCATGGGATGTCACATGCAGGGCCATAACCCCGGGCCTTAAATGTAATGTCTGCATGCACAGACCTCAGAACTTCTCTGCCACAGTCGAACGTCAGATTGATCGCTTCGCTCGGTGCTTCAGAAGACATCTTCAGATAAGTACCATGTAGGGGAGTTTATTTCTCTTGCTTGAGCTTTGGTTGCTGTTGCTCCCTTATTTAGTTAACAGATGTCAGCTAGAAAGGGGAAATGTAAGTGCGGATGCCAGATTCCACATAAGGACTCGCACGAACTTTGTTTGTTCTGCTTAGGCCAATCCCATGACCATACAACCTGCAGCATTTGCCAATCATTTGTACCTAAAACTCTTCACAGACGTCTGGCAGACCTAAAACTTTACCTTGAAAACTAACAGCTAAAGCATTTAACCCTAGGCATGGATCCCTAGTCAGCTGTCATGGTGGAGCCACTTAAAATGAAGACCAAGGTTGTAAGGCCTACTGCTTCTGCCCCCCTATGTCAGATGTCCCGCAAGCTACCGATCTAGGGGCTGAGGGGCATCCAGAAGAACCAGTAATTTTGGCGGGTACCTTTGTGGAAGCAGCCTCAGAATCCCCAGTTGGCACACCCTTGGAAGCCGCTCTAATGTCAACTTTGGGCTGGTGTTGAGAGGGAACCAGGCTTTGCTGGAAACTTGCCCACAGTTCTGGAAATGGAATCTTGTCCCACAGGAAAGATGCCATATACTAGGCCTACCCCTTCACAAACTACCACTTAGACTACTCCTCTTAAGCAGAAAACTAAACATTTGATTACTCGTACTGAAGACCAACCAGACTGGCAAACATTTTCACAGTCTTTGGTTCAGGCCTTTATGGTTCTTAGCAAATAAAACTTAAAAAAAAAAAATAAATAAAATAAAATACCACCAAAGACCACTGATCCAAGAAGTAAGCGAATTTAATGAAAGACTTAACGTCTCGGCTTACACAGCCTTCCAAGAGGCTCTTAGGCCCACAGCCTCCACTGCTGTTACCTTGCCTGTTCTCAGCCCTAGGCTAGCCTTAGCTTATTCCATTCCCCCCACCCAAACTCAGGAGGAAGACTCCTCTTCTTCCTCCTGAGATGAATCTCTGACTTGCACAACCCAGCCAGCCTCCCCTCTTGACTACTACTCCCCAGATGAGTGCTCTTTAGAAGGAGACCCCCCCGAAGATATTTCTTTTGGGGAAACTGTTTCCTAAATGAGGGAGTTTTTCAAGTGGGATGCCACACAGATGTCTGAAGTTCAAAAGATATACTTTGAATTACATCAGGTAGAGTCATCCTCCCCCTCTGCTATTCCCTCTGTGAATCCAGCCTACCTGGATGCATTTGCAGCAGCTTCCAAGACCCCCGAATCACAGCTCCCAGCTCCCAAAAGACCTGACCGGTTTTACAAGGTCCCTGATGAGCACAAATACCTCATTAAGCCACCAATGGCAGATCCTGCAGTCATTGCAGTATCCCCATACAAAAAATCCAGACAGATATCTTCCTCCTCTCTTCTGCCATCAGACAAGGACAGTAAAGCCATCAACAGACTGGGGAAAAAGTTGTACACATCTTCCAAGCTGGCCTTCAGGGCAACCAGTTATCAGACCTACATGGTCAGATATGCCCTAGACTTGGTTTCTCAGGCAACTTTCTTGCTTTCCTCTATGCCTGACTCTCCTAATAAATCTCAGGGAGCATCTAAGCTGTCTTTAGCATCACAGATTGCCAGACAATCTATAAAGTGTAGCTATGATGCTGCTGAGGCTTCCACTAGGTTTGCAGCTTCAGCCTCTGTGCTGTGCAGGTACTCCTGGCTCAGGCTTCAGCCCCTCACTGAGGACTTTAAAAGCAAAATCTTAGATGCACAAAGCAAAGAGCTTCAGGACCTCAAACATTTATTGGTCTCACTCATCCCCAAGTTTTACAGAAACTACCCTGCCAAGGCCACCTTTTTCAGGAGGGCTTCAGCCCCACCCCTTCCTCCTCTTCCAGGCACAGAAAAGGATCTTAAAAGGCACCCTTTCCAAGGGCAGCCCCTCCTCAAACTACCCCCAGGCAGCCCCTTCCTGATAGAAACAACAATGCGTGACTACCTGAGTCACCTTCTTCTCTACTTCCGCCTCTCTCACTGTCTATCCATCTGGAAAAAAGTCACCTTGGACAGCTAGGTATTAGCAATAGGAGAAAAGGGTACTTTATGACCTGGCAGGAGAAGCCCCTGCAACTAGGCATCCCCTTCCCACCCAAAAAACAGCTACATCTAATTCCTCAGATCATTCAAGCTCTACTCACACAATGGACTGTAGAAAGGATCTCCTCAGGCCAAGAAGGGTGGGGGTTCTACTCCAGACTCTTTCTAGTACCAAAAAAGGATGGTCCTTGGAGGCCCATCCTGGATTTGTCCTCACTAAATCCCTTTCTGAAGGTCCCTTCATTCAGAATGCTATCCCTTCAAACCCTTCTTCTACTACTGTCACCCAAGGCATTCATGGCCACTTTGGACCTGAATGAGGCATACTTCCACATACCCATTCATCCAAACTACAGAAAGTTTTTGAATTTTGCTGGACCTATTTCACACTTTCAGTTTACTGCCTTGCCCTTTGGTTTATCTACTGCATCAAGGGTCTTCACAAAATGTCTATCCCCTGCAATAGCCTACTACAGAACAAAAGGCATACAAATTTACCCGTACCTGGACGACATAATCATTCTAACAGAAAAATAAATTATTCTCAGGAACCACTAACTATTCACTATGTCCCTACTTCAGAACTTGGGGTTCACCCTCAACCTGACAAGATCTTCCCTTGCCCCAGCCCAAGTCAAAACCTTCCTGGGCTACAAGATAAGAACAGACTTGATGAAAGCTTTCCTTCCTCAGGACAAAGTCTACTCCCTAGTCAGCTACTTCCACGAGCTACTCCTGGTTAGCCACATTTCGGCCAGACAGTTCCTTCATCTTCTAGGCCTCATGGCAGCTACACTCCTTATGCTGCCCCCTAGCCAGGCTGCATATGAGGAAGTTCCAGTGGTACCTGAAAAATGTCTGGTCACAACACAAACACCCCCTGGACTTTCAGGTACCCTTCCTACCCTGCCTGAAGACAGAGTTGAGGTGGTGGATCCAAGAAGTAAACCAGAATCCAGGCCAACCTCTGCAATCCACCAAACCAGTGCAATACATGCACACAGATGCTTCAGATCTAGGGTGAGGAGCCACTATGAACAGCCTCAAGGTGCAGGCAGAATGGCAGCCCTCCCTACAGACAAAAATATCAATGTCAGGGAGATGACTGCTCTCCTCCTAGCCCTACAGACCTTCCTTCCTCTAATGCAGGCAGGCCCCCTCCAAATATTCACAGACAATACAACTGTGATGTGATACATCAACAAATGGGAGGGGGGGAGCAGGTCCTACCTACTCTGCAGGCTTGCAATGCAGGCATGGGAGCTAGCCACTCAGTACAATATCACACTGCATGTGGTCTACATTCCATCCCAGGGCAACCATCAGGCAGATACCCTCAGCAGATCATTCTCTCAGCATCACGAGTGGATGTTGCACAGAGATATGTTCTTAGATATTGTCCACCAGTGGGGCACACCACAAATAGGTATGTTTGCTTCCCCCCAGAACATACAGGTATTCTGCTCCATGGACCTCTCCCTACCAGCCTGGAGAATGGATACCTTCTCTATTTCATGGAAGGGACTATTCCTTTATGCCTTTCCTCCCTTCCCACTCATTCAGAAAGTCCTTCTAAAAATCCAGAAGGACAAGCCAAACATTTTGCTGGTGACTCCCTATTAGCCAAGGCAGCATTGGTTCCTCCTTCTTCTGTCTCTTGCCAAGGGCAATCACCACAAGTTGCCTTAAAAGGTGGACCTTCTCACACAATAGAAGGGATCTGTCATTTCCCTACACCTGGAAATGCTCTGCTTATCCCTGTGGGTGATGAACTGATCCCCTTCAGACACTGGCACTCAGAAGATGTGCTATCCATCCTACAGGAGGACAGGAAACCCACTACCAGGAAATCCTAGGTTTTGAAATGGAAAAAGTTCTCTATTTGGTGTCTCCAAAGGCAAAGGGACCCATTCCAAGCAGATGTTCCACTAGTCCTAGCCTATGTATGTCATCATCTTCTTTCGGCTGTTCCCGTTAGGGGTCGCCACAGCAGATCACCTGTTTCCATTTCTTTCTGTCCTCTGCATCTTGCTGTGTCACATCAACCACCTGCATGTCCTCTCTCACCACATCCATAAACCTTATCTTAGGCCTTCCTCTTATCCTGTTACCTGGTAGCTTCATCCTTAGCGTCTTTTTCCCAATATACTCAGCATCCCTCCTCAGCACAAGTCCAAACCAACATAATCGTGCCTCTCTGGCTTTGTCTCCAAACCTTCCAACCTGGGCTGACCCTCTAATATACTTATTCCTAATCCTGTCCACCCTCGTCACACCCAGTGCAAATCTTAACATCTTTAATTCTGCCACATCCAGCTCAAACTCCTGCCTTTTTGTCAATGCCACTGTCTCCAACCCATATAACATAGCTGGTCTCACTACCCTCTTGTAGACCTTCCCTTTCACTCTTACAGGTACTCGTCTGTCACAAATCACTCCTGACACTCTTCTCCACCCACTCCATCCTGCCTGTACTCTCTTCTTCCCCTCTCTTCCACACTCACCGTTACTCTGAACTATTGACCCCAAGTATTTAAACTCATCCACCTTCACCACCTCTACTCCTTGCATCCTCACCATTCCTCAATCCTCCCTCTCATTCACACACATATATTTTATTTATTTATTTATTTACATTTGTTGACCGGGCTAGTCTAGCTGGATACATATCCCTTTTCAGTAGAGGCCCGAGGAGAAAAGCTCCAACATAAGTAAATTAATACATTCAAAATATTATAAAAAAGATTAGTTTTACATTACAAAATAAGACATGAAAAAAATAAATTGTGAATAATGTAACGTTTCATTAGAGTAGAAGTAAAAAAAATTAAACAAGTCTTAATGCTTTAGTAGGGTTCATGTGAAGTCAATCAAAACTAAAACAATTTAACATTAGGAAACGTGTTATAGTGTTGTTCATAAGATATGGGAGGGTAATTGATTAAGGAAGCAGGAAAGTAAGAACCAGGGGAGGGAGAGATGAAAAGTAGATTCAATCAGGCTTTGAGCAGGGGCAAAGCCAATGTATTTTAAGGTGGTCTCTAAGGTGTTTTTTAAAGATTACAGAGGATGAGAGTGAGGTGAGTGTATTAGGAAGTTTGTTCCAGATTCTACCCACAACATTGGAGAATAGGGAATCGCCTGCTTTGTTATTAGAAGGGTTGCAGGCAATAAGAAGTTTATTAGCTGAGCGTAGTGTTGAAAGATTTTTATACGGGGAGATCAGATTAGTAAGGATGGGAGTATTAGAGGGATGGTGCAGGATTTTTTGTGCAATCACAAGTTGATTGTATTGTAGTTGCTTTTGTAGTTCTAACCATCTGAGGCAGTAGTCCTGCTGACCTTCATTCCTCTTCTCTCTAGAGCATCTCTCCATCTCTCCAGGGTCTCCTCCACCTGTTCCCTACTCTCACTACAGATCACAATGTCATCTGCAAAGCCTATGTGTGTGAGCTCCTAAAATCAGAGCTTTCATACTCTTCAGTGAAAGTCCACTTATCTGCAATTTCTGCCTCCTTACCTATGGACCTACCTCTTCTTTCCAGGCTAGAAGTCAGACTATTCCTAAAAGGGGTTCTCCACATCAGACCACCAAGGAAACCTATCCTCCCCCCATTGAAACTTGAACTACATACTGGAGAAACTCACCATTGCCCCTTGTGAACCAGCAAGCTCTGCTTCTCTGCAGATGTGCACCTGGAAGACTGTCCTACTAGTAGCCCTTACTTCAGCCAGAAGGGTCTCTGAACTACAAGCACTCATGGCATCCCCACCTACACAGTTTTCCATAAAGATAGGGTGACCCTTCGCACCAATCCCTCCTTCATGCCCAAAGTGGTCAATGAAATGTCCCTCAATCAGTATATTCATTTACCTGCCTTCTTCCCCTTGCCCCAAAATGACAATGAGAGAGTACTCCACTCCTTTGATGACCACAGACAATTAAGATTCTACCTGATCAAGACCAAAGCCATTAGAAAGTCCAATCAGCTCTTTGTGTCCTTCCACCCAGGGCTCTGGGAAGGGCTCTATCCAAACAATTATATTTTCCTGGATATGAAGAGCTATTTCATTCTGCTACTCTTATGATGGCAAAGAGTTACCCAACAATGTTAAGGCACATTCTACAAGAGCAGTGTCCTCTTCAGGAGCCTTCCTCAAAGGCCTAGATACAGCCACTATTCTAGAGGCAGCCACATGGTACTCTCTGCATACCTTTACCAAACATTACACATCGGACTATGTCTCCAGAGCCAGGGCAGGATTTGCAAGGGCAATACTCCACAGTTTCCTAGAAACTGCAACATCTTCCTCCACCCTTTCCTCATCTTGAGCTGTGGCATGTTCCCACAGTGAGAATACTGCAACATGAGAATAGAAGGACATAGATTAGTTGTGTAAAATCTTACCATAACCATAAATGTCCATCTGTTCCATGTTGCAGTATCCCCCCACCTAACCCCTTTTATCACATTTACCCTGTCTAGATGGCATCATTCTGGGATTCCTTAGACTGTTGTCTGACTGGGCAGTCAGTTCTGAGGTCTGTGCATGCAGACATCCCATTTAAGGCCCAGGGTTATGGCCCTACGTGTGACATCCCACACACCTGACAGTAACCACGCTTAAGCTTTTGCATAGGAGCCAGATGTTTGGGTCGCCTGAGGTGGAGGATCCCACAGTGAGAATATTGCAACATGGAAGAGAAGGACATCTATGGTTATAGTAAGATTTTACACTAATCTTTCTGTACTGAACATGCTCCTTTAAACTGGTCTTGGAATTTACTAGAAGACCTGGAATTTACTGGTTTTACCTGGAAGTCCCACAGGGGCTGCTGCTGCCATGTGCTTAGGCCTGCATTGTCACATGCCACATGCTGTCTACATTAGCTCTGGAGCCTGTTGAAACCATGCTGCTATCACTAGCAAGCATACTTGTGTGCCTTTCTGCAACTTCATGGATCTGACAAATCTGAATGGCTTTGCTCAGTGTCGAATTACTGTCACGAAGAAAAATCTTTCCCACAGCAGCATTATTAATACCACATGAGTCTGTCCTTTATTAACTCATCTTTTAAATCACCAAACTTACATGTTTTAGCTTTGTTTCTTAGGTTAGTAATGTAAGCTGCAAAAGTTTCCCCTTGCTTTTGATCTCTCATGTAAAACAAATGCCTCCCTAATGTAACATTAGTCTGGGAGTTACACATTTCTGTGAATTTGCTCTACAAACACTCTGGGTCTTCCCTTGATTCAGGCTGCACAACAATACGACACATTTCTACTTCACCTTCATATACTGCTGGTGCATATACAAATGAACGGTTCCTTTCAATGGCCTCTGACCCTGCTAGGTTTAGCAAAATTAATGCCCTGGTGTGTGCATCTTTATCAGAATAAGCTGCTTGTATAAATATATCATACTCTTGCTCAAATATTCTCCAATTCTCTGCAATATTTTGATCAAATACAAGTGGTTGTGGCTTGCGAAATCCATCTGCCATATTAACATACCTTAGTGAAGACTTTAGCAAATATGCATGAACACACATATATACACATGTACATGTGCTTGAATTTTATGCCACTACTTGCAATAACACAGTAAGCCTCTGTATAACTGAACTTTACAAAATAAGTCTCCTGGGCATTGTAATACTCTGAAATCACTTTATTGTAAAAGTCACTTGTCTTGAAATTATTTTACTGTACGAGCCATTTATCTTGAAATTATTTGACTGTAAAAGTAATTTATCATCATTTTATGAAACCTTTCGTATAACTGCACAGTGCAAAAAAACTGGGCAATGGAAACCGAGGGCAAGAAACATTTTGAAGTAACTGTACTTTAAAATAAACTATTTTGAAGTAACTGCAATTAGTGAATAAACTGTTTCAAAGTCATTATACTTAGCACTTCAAAATAACTGCACTTTGCAAGTAACAGTACATAGCACACTGAAATTTTCCAAAATGGCTGCACTTTGCCAAATAACTGTACAGTGCAAGAAACACTGTAATGGCAGCACTCTGCGAATAGACACACCCATGCACAAGAAACTATTTGAAATGGCTGTATTTGACTGCACTTCACGAAATAGTTGCACGTTGCACACAACAAACTCTTCAAAATAAATGCACAGTAATAAACAGACCCTGTAAGCACTTTTACAAGCTTTGAGATACTTCGAACAACTCTAGTTACGCTATTCAAGGCTTCAATCAATGAGTAGTAGTAATTTATGCCAAAACACGTGGTTGCCTTGCTTTATTTATGCTCAACGTGTCCTTTTCTTCCCCTTCTGTTATTTGTTTTGCTCATTTAATCTCTTAATGTGCCCTTTTTGCCCTTTTGTTATATTAATTTTGCTCATTTAATATCTTTCCATGCCATTATACATTTATTGTGCTCGTTTTACTTTAAACATGCTCGTTTTACAATTCTGAGGTAGTTCTGAACCCCTTACTTACTTTTCTGATACTCATTTTATCAAATAACCTTGTTTCAAACATTTTGTTTGATTAATGAGCTTTTTTATGCTTCTCTTTTGCTTAATAAATGTTCCTGTGCTATTCTTTTGCTTAGTAATACATTTTGTGCCCTTGTAATGCTCTGTTTTGTCTCTTTTAATAAATAAATCTTTTTTGCGCATTTTCTTTACCTTTAGTTTGCTTCTGCCCTTTTTTTTTTTTTGCTCTCAGTTCACTTAGTTTGCCTTCATCATTACCTCGTGGCTCTGAAGAGTAGTCTTTGTCATCCCGGTTCAGACACAATGTTGCTCGCCAGGTCAGAAAGAAACAGGCGAGCATTGTGGGTTCTTGTTCAAGCAGCTTTATTATATACAAACACGTCATAAACAAAGCTAAGTAACTTTAACTTTTAAACAAACTAGCTATCATGCACATAGATGTTAACACTCTGGTTGCACCTTCAAAATGGCACTGAAGCTAACATGTGCTTGGTATTTATATGCACACACAGACCTTGGAAATGCTTCTTAAAGGTACAGCACACTTGTTATTGTACAGCTGGTCTATGTGATACAATCAGAGAGGAGCACAGAAAGGTTATTTCAAATGCTGGATAAGTTTCGTACAATCAGGCCTGGCTACTGTGCACATTCTTGAAAATGAATATTGCATGATATTGCTTGTCCACAGGCTGGACAGTAGCATGATTCATAAAACTGAATCACACTGCTATTAGGACTGGACCAAGAACACTGCATGCAATTAATTTGAGACTGCATACAATATTTCTGTTTGTAGAATGTACCGCCCCAGCACACTTGTATAAACAGACAGGCACACACACACATGCAAACAAAGCCAGGGCTACACTGTTTCTCCGTCACACAGACACATACACATAAACATGCACATACTCACAGTGAGACTTGTACACAGGCACACTTGCCAGATCTCTTGCTTTTCAATCAAGTGCTTTAGTTCACCTGTCTCTGCATCTCTTTTGAGGGGATGGCATTATATCTGTAGAGATCCACAGTCCTGGCAGGGGCCTTTTCTTAAAAATTTCAACCCCTGTTGCTTCGACAGCAGAGCAACAGTCATTAACGTAATATGCCAATGATATGATCAAACACAGCAAGTTGCTCCCATGGCAGGTACTTAGCTGTCAGTCTTTTGAGTTAAGCAAAGTTTGGTCTCAGTAGTGCAGTTGTCTGCACTCCAGCACAACCTGCAATGTGCCCTTATGTCCCTTACTATTTTTCCCTTCTTACAAGGATGACATTCCAGGTAGCAATGATGCTGGTATTCAGCTACATTATGCTGAACAGTCCATTGCTAAGTATTGTAGGTTTGGTGATGTGTGTTGTTCACCAGTGCATCCCTTTATTTTCCCTTCCTACTTCATAGTGTAGTTTGCACTTCTCTTGTTTGTGAATTGCAGAGTGTGCTGTGGGTCCCTATTTGCATACCAGCTACATACATGGACTCCTTCAGGTGAACAGTTGTGTGTCCGTACTGCATAGCATTCCAAGGGGGTTGAGGGACGTCTATGAATTGTGTAGGGCTTGATGCATGAGCTTTACCCTGTACCAGCCCTGTACAGTTGTACACCATGTTTATGAATAGCCTTCAAGTTATAAGGTGAATAAGACAAAAATCTAGTCAGTGGTAAATAAATATGCTCCCCCCAGAGATTTGTGAGATGTGAATATTAATGAAGGGAAGAAATAATTAATTACCTAGAAATATGGCCAGGAGCTAAATTAGATGAGTCTATTACAAGGACATACGAAAAGTTAATAAATAGGATAAAGGAAGCGTTTGGATGATAGCATGCCTAGAGTTTGTTCAGATAGTGTAAGCTGTGCATTTGTCGTACTGTCTCAGTTATATGCTTTTCAAGCATTCTCAGCAGTTACCATATATTTTTTAAATACAGTTGGAAGTACAGTAAGAAATTATATATGGGAAGAAGGTAAATCTATAATAGCTTGGAGTTAGTTAATATTGCCAAAGGGATAGAGAGGATTGATTGTACCTGACAGACACCTGAACTGTTAGGTAGTACAGGTCAGATTATAATATCTTTTGACAATTCAAAAGTATGATGCAAAGTGAAAGACAATTCTGCAATTGTTAATAGGGAATGATGAGATAGAAACAGGCATGCAGTATGGGGGTAGGTTGCAAGGAAAGGATAACTACATTTTGCAACAAAACAGACTGTTTATGAAAACGTATTAAATAAGGGTGAGATTAATAAAGTATGTGTTACCAGTAGGGGAAAGTAGGTTGGGGGTTCTTGAAGAAAGAGGCCTACTTCATTCAAAGGAAAAATAAAATAATTTATTGGCTAAAGTTGCTGTGTTGGGGTAGTTGGTACTATTAGAGACAAATAATCTGTGCAGATAAAATATGAAGTGTAAATTAAAATTAACAAAAATAAAAAGAAACAGTGCCCACAATGCCAAAACGTATGAAATCCACAAGAGAAAGGCACTTGGAAGGAGAAAAACAGTTCAAAATGTCAAATAGTCACTCCACTCCACCTTTATTAAAGAAAATAAGTCTAGAACCATAAACGCTTAACTGAGTCATCGCGTTTTTGTCTTCCCAAAAAGACTTCATCAGATGTAAAAACACAGTAATTCCACTAATTTAAATACATAATATTATTCCATCAATAATATAATTAAAAGCCTAATTCAAAAAAATCTAATTGAATCTAATTAGTTTATGTTGATTATGAACAAGCTTCCTTTGAATTTTTACTGTAAGGGTTATATGTTAGTGTATTGTCTAAGTGAACAATATATTTTTTATTGTGACTTTGTGAGATATGAAGTTTGGTCAGTAGATGGAGCCCTCACACTACATAAAATATTTGTATTTTCATTGTTTGGATTTTTATAAGATATATATTTTATATTTTTTGTATGTTAGGATTTTAAGGTGATTGTTTTTTTGTGACAAATATTTTAACACTTAGACTGTACTTCAGTGCCTTTTAACTGATACAATGAATTTATTTACATTAGTTGGGGGTAGTGACACAGACAAGGAAATGGTTAATGTTTTTTTTTCAATTAGATTTTTTTAATTAGGCTTTTAATTATATTGTTAATGGAATAATATTATGTATTTAAATGAATGGAATTATTGTGTTTTTACATCTGATGAAGTCTTTTTGGGGAAGACAAAAACATGGTGACTCATTTAAGGGTTTATGGTTTTAGATTTATTTTCTTTACTTAACGTTGTATGGAGCGACTATTTGACATTTTGAAGTGTTTTTTTCCTTCCAAGTGCCTGTCTCTTGTAAATTAAAATTACAGAGGAGAGTGTGAGATCAAATAATTTTTGAAAGAGATACCTCCACAGATATTGGTAATTCTGATGGAAGCCAAGAGGGGAAGGTGACTTTACCATAAGATTACTTAGAGCATGTAAAGCATTGAGGGTGCCATGCCAAATGGATAGACGAGCAAAATATGAGAGAAGGTGATTGTTAGAAGAGAATACAAGTATAGGAGATGGACAAATACATGTGTGTACTGCCTCAATATGCTACAAAATTAGACTGGTTTAGAATATTTGCATGAAAATGTCTTCACAAATCTTTTTATATACCTCATAAATTGAAAAGGACATTTTCCATTGTGGATGAATCTTGTTAGAAAAGTGAAGAAAGGGTGTTAGGTAAATGGGAATATATCCTTAAACTTCCTATAACCCAAGGAGCTTTAGAAATTAGTTGGAGCAAATGTTAGCAGTACGTTTGTGAAATAACATTCAGGTAACTAAAAAAATCATTACTAGGATGAGAAAAGAAGATGCAATGTACTAAAAAAGAGAGAGCAAATGTTTATGTTTTGTATCTAGAAAAGCTATAACTAGAAACAGAAGATTATCAATGGGGAGAGAGGTTTATTTGTTAATGGACAAAACTGAAAGGAGAGAAGGTCAGATGGCAAAGAGGATCCTGGCATAAGTGCATTGTAAAATTATTGGCTTGAAAATGTATCTTTTTAAAATATCTTTATTAAATTGTGTTTTAGATAGTGGCATACTTACACATATATTATTAGAAAAACAAATCACAGAAATATTTTTCATGTAGTATACATATCTGTTTTAACAATTATCATTCACTCCAACATTACATAAATTGCTCAATTACTACCTTTGCTTAAACCCTACTCCTCTTCCTGAACATTAATCTGCATGTATTGTACCCAGAAGTTCATTTATTTCTGAAATTTGCTTATTCTTTTTTTTAAAGATCCCATCTCTAATTCTCTTATATCTTGTGCCATATCCAGTACTTTAGGTATAGTTGGTTTAGATTTTGATTTCCATTTTCTAGTAATTAAGTGTTGTAAGAAGTTATTCTGTCTAGGGGCAATTCAGATTCGATGTTCCACCTCAAAAAATAATTTCTGTAGTTACTGTAAGTTGCTTCCCCAACATTTCTGACAAAAGTACTCTGTATGGAAATTTTTAAAATCTTCCAACTTATTACATTCCCAAAAAAAAACTAATTCCCAAGTACCTGTCTCTTTCCCATCACACATCCAGCATGTATTATCTGCTTGAGGATGAATTCTCTGTAGTCTGCTTGGGGTGTAAATATATCTATGAAAACATTTCCAAACAAAAATTCTAAACCCTGTAGACTTTGTTGCATACTTGTGAGCCATACAGTTGTTGTCCCATTGTTCTTTTGCAAATTGCCCTTCTGTTCTTTCTTCCAAATCTTTTCAAATTTCCTTTGATTGATTCTTATAGTTATCATGCAGTATTTTATATGTTCATAGGTTCATAGGTTTATACTAGGCTATCTGCCCTAAGGCATTTATAAGCCTAGCCCAAATTTTTGTGGCTTACGCCACCCCTTATATGAAAAAATACTGTGCCCATTAGTTTGTTGTGCCTCTGTCCAGCAGGGATACAGAGATGATTCCAGGGATAAATGTCCTGCTAATTATCCCTTTTTAAAAGCAGCTTCCCTTCCAGCCTTCACTAAAAACCCTACCAGAAATGGTCTTTAACTTAGCATTCCACAATCCACTTCTGTTTGCTTATACATTGTTATCAATCCCTGGTAGGGATTGCAGTCTCTAACCTGTAGCCAAACTTGCTCTTGGCCTCATCCCAATCTGTTACCTTTCCCTCTCTAGTTATTTGTTCCCTAATACTTTGGTTCCTTTGCTAATTTTCTCCAGTAAATTCTAACCTCCTCTTGCCTATTTTCTATACCCCTACTTGCAGTTATCCCATCTATACCAGTTGAGGTCACTCAGCCCCTATGTAACTTAATCCTTCCGAGTGGCAACTTCGGAATTCAGAGTACAAGTATTCAGCAATCTGAGGATTCAGAGCATGTAGAAGAACATAAAAAAGAAAAAAAAGGAAATGTTCACAACCAAAAACTGGGAAGAAAAAGAAATTGACTAATGTCTACAATGCAAAGATAATGTGTACTATAAAAGGTACTACTTTGTTATATAACACATGGATTACAGGGGAACAATAACATTATTCATTCAGAAAACATTCAGTCTATAGAAACAAATGACATCATTTTTTCCAACAGGGAATGTAGAAAAAAGAGACAAGGGGGCAGGCTAGAAGGAAGAAATCTAAACTGAACTTAGAAGAATTAAAAAACATTACAGTAAAAGAGGAGAAAGACTGATGTTGACAAAATGGCTCAGACTATGGAAGTGCAAAGACAGCTAGATGAGAATTATATGCTTGCAAATGAAGTGAGTGGTAAAAAAGTGAGATTAATAACATTAATGGTGATGAAGTCAATTCTTTTATAACAGATGATAGAGCAGATTTTACTGAATTAGAAGTGGGAGATTTTTCTGCTCTGGTCAAAAATTTTATGCTAGTAATTTGAGTCAGTTATTAGAAGAATGTATACTTGCATCTACAGAGAGGATAATGAACACTGAATAGTGTTATGCTTTTCAGGAGCAAAGGTACAGGTTGCAAGCAGGGCCTCAGAATACCTTAATGTAAGTAAGTATGGAACTGTTTTTGCTCATGTTGGTTCAACTGACCTGACTTTCAAAGACTGCTGGCTGTTAGTAGGGAAATTACAGCCCTCTTAGATAGCACAGTTTGTACAGGTATTGGGACATATTTTTCGTATGGAAAGGAGACCCAGGCCAATGTGAATGAAAATAATTTTTTTCTGGAGTAAGTACCTACATGAAAAAATGGCTCATTTTAGAAAGTGGAAATGTGTTGAACATTCAAGCTTAATTTTAGGCTTACGTGTATTTAGACGGTATGTAATTCACTTGTCAAGATGGGAAGAGAATGTTTGCAGCAGATAAATTGCAGTATTTGACTAATTCAAGACAGGATTTTTTGCCAGGTCAGATATTTAATAGTTCACAGATAGCAAAATGTGATTTATCTGTGTTGTTTGTTAATGCTAAGAACATTAGTAATACATTTTTTGGAGGTGCTATATTTGCATAATATTTTGTTGTTATTGTTTGTGAAACATGGTTAAAGAACAATTATTGGAAACCAGTTCTGTCAGGGTATAGCTGCTCTTAAAGTAACAGACATTCCAACAACAAAAAAGCAGGTGGAAGTGTTATGATAGGAATTAAAGATTGGCATGAGATTTGTAATTATTATGTTTGATGATAACTCCAGTACTGTAGATTTTGTAACTAAAGACAACCCTGGAACAGATTACAGTTATTGAAGCATATAGACCACCAAAGTCAGGTGCTGGCGACCTAGAGGAGTTTATTAATTTCTTGCATGAAACATATTAGTGAAAAATAATGGTAGTTGGGGAATTAAGTTTACCAGAAACAGACTAGTGTAATATTGATTCTACGCTGTTAGTAAGGAAATCAGTTATAACATATTGAAACACAGGTGCCCAGTAGGAAGGTAGCTGGAATAAAGAAGCTGAACCACGACAAAGTAAAATATTTTTTAATACAAAATGGTGAGCGCTTTCGCAATGGTAACCATTGCTTCATCAGACAGTTCATTCAAACAGCAACAACACTTAAATACTTTAATTCATTACAAAAACAACCAATCCTACCACTCAAAGTTAATTCAGCACTCAGCAATCAATTAATTACTATGGTTATGTTTTGCCCTTAGTTAACTGCTGAAGTCAAAAAAACTCTGTTTAACAACCACATGCACAAAATGTAAAGACAAGTAACATGTGGATAAATATAAATAAAATTCATAAAAAGTCAATGAATAAATACATATACTCATGTTCCCCATTTAGTAACTACTTATGTGCATGGGTATAAGCATAAAAATATATATAAAAATGTAAGCAGGACACAGTCAACAACTTAATACATATATTCTGTCTAATAAATGCACATGTTGTCCGCCTAGTAAATACATATGCTTTAATACATACATTTCAACAAATACTTGCCTTTAGTAGTGATGTCTATACTAGAAGCAGCTCAAGAAATACTGTCATATTGGCCCAAAGCCCTGCATGTGTTTATGTAGTCTTCTCTTGTTAAAATAGTAGTATTATTTTTTATTTTGTTTTAACCTTCTAGATTTTAACACTGGCTTCAATGGAACACTATCATTCAAACCCAAACCTCTGTGTGCTCCTAAATGCAAAATCCATTTTACTTCCATATATTCAGTAGTATTGACTATGTCCCCCATCCTGTTGCTGACATTCTGATTGTGTAAAACCTGAAACAAAAATATATGGTCATCCCCCTTATCCAATGTATGCTTAGCCAAAGCACTATACAGTTGCCCTTTTCTAGTGCAGTAAATGGTCCCTTATCCATTCCCTAAGGTGACAGTTAGTTTTGCCAACATAGAAACGGAAACATGTTGTGCACTGAGCTATATACACTACATTCTTAGTATTGCAATCACCATCACCTTTCCAAAAAATAAAAAGATAATCTATGAAACGCCTATAAAAGGCTATTTGGAGATTACCTAATAGATGTTCATATTTCCAGTTAAACATAATCAGGTTTGCATATGTGTTGGCACAACTTGTGCCCATGGCAACCCTGACAACTGCTTATAGCATATGCCATTGAACATAAATATGTTGTGCTTTAGTACCAATTCTAGTAACATACAGAGGAAGTCTATCTTAGTATTAGAGAACTTTCCCTGTCTTGTCAACACTGATTTTACCATGCTTATCCCCTGGTCATTGGGAATACTTGTAAATAAAGACACTGTGTGTAGTGTGGCCAACATCCCCGTATCTGCTGTTCCCATTTGCTTCACTGCCCCATAAAGGTCCACTAAAAACTGTTCTGTGTCTTTCAAGACATATGCATATTCACTGAGTGCTGTCTTCAATTCCTTATCCAGGTATATAGAGATAGGTTCTGTTAGCCATCCTGCCCCTGCTACTATAGTTCTAAATTTTGGGTTATATGGGTCTTTATGTATCTTGGGGATGCCATGGATTTGAGGTATAAGTGGATTTTCAACAGTAAAATAATTAAAAAGATATTTACTTAATAGTTCCATACACATGCATTCATATAAGGTGCTAGCAATCTGTTTAGTCATTTCAAACACAAACACAGGGGGTGTAGTGAACATGAAATTGATAAGGTGTACCATAATGTACACAAAGAAAGGAAAGGTAAAGCTAAGCCCTACTACTCTGATAGAGCAGGTAGTGACAGGGTAGGTCTCAGGAATAGTGTATTACCATACATTCCAATGGTTTTACCATATACAAGAGATGTGAAAAGGTTTGAAACCATCATACGACAAAATTGGCATATGTTGTTAGTAGATGAGGATATTACCAACATAGTGGGTGGACAACCACATTTTGCATTTAGAAATAAGAAAAATCTGAAACAGCAGTTTGCTATCCAAGGATACCTACTCTGATGGATAGCACAGTGAATGGTACCCATAGATGTGGAAAATACACACAGTGCATTTATATAGATGAATCAAGGTTTTTAAGCACCCTGAAACAGGGAGTCTATGGGAGCTAAGGAGTTCTGCTGATTGCAATACTAAGAATGTAGTGTATGTAGTTCACTGCACAACATGTTTCCATTTCAGTGTTGGCAAAACTAACCGTCACCTTAGGGAACAGATAAGGGATCACCTTTACTGCACTAGAAAAGGGCAACTGTATAGTGCTTTGGCTAAGCATACATTGGATATGGGGGATGAACATATATTTTTGTTTCAGGTTTTACACATTCAGAACGTCAGCAATAGGATGGGGAGACATAGTCAATACTACTGAAAATATGGAAGTAAAATGGATTTTGTGTTTAGGAGCACACAGAGGTTTGGGTTTGAATGATAGTGTTCCATTGAAGCCAGTGTTAAAATCTAGAAGGTTAAAATAAAATAAAAAAAAAATAATACTATTTTAACAAGAGAAGACTACATAAACACATGCAGGGCTTTGGGTCAATATGACAGTATTTCTTGAGCTGCTTCTAGCATATATATCACTAAAAATAGGTATTTGTGAGATGTATGTATTAAAGCATATGTATTTACTAGGCGGACAACATGTGCATTTATTATGCAGAATATATGTATTAAGTTGTTGAGTGTGTACTGCTTATATTTTTATATATATTTTTATGCTTATACCCATGCACGTAAGTAGTTACTAAATGGGGAACATGGGTATATGTATTTATTCATTTACTTTTTATGTATTTTATTTAGATTTATCCACATGTTCTTGTCTTTACATTTTGTGCATGTGGTTGTTAAACAGGGTTTCTTTGACTTCAGCAATTAACTAAGGGCAAAACGTAACCATAGTAATTAATTGATTGTTGAGTGCTGAATTAACTTTGAGTGGTAGGATTGGTTGTTTAGTAATGATTTAAAGTATTTAAGTGCTGTTGCTGTTTGAATGAACTGTCTGATGAAGCAATGGTTACCATTGCAAAAGCGTTCACCATTTTGAATTAAAAAAGACTTTGTCGTGGTTCAGCTTCTTTATTCCAGCTACCTTCCTACTGAGCACCTGTGTTTCAATATTTTCAACTTCTGGGCTGGTTTGGATTTATTTATTTATAACATATGTTCAGGAACAATTGTTGCAGATTGTAAACAAAGCTACCAGGGAATGGAACATACTGGACATTGTTTTGTTACTTCTTGTCAAGTTTTACCACCTTTGATGTGTAGTGATCATTGAGTTATAAAGGTTTAATTCCTGCTAGATAATTCTTCCAAATTGAAACCTAAACCATTGCACAGAATGAGACTATATGGAAGCAAAACTAATTGGAGTGATATGTCTGATGGAAAGGCTGCAGAAGAAATGTGGCAAGTTTTGAAAAGGAAATTATTTGAAGGGGAAAAAATAAAAACATCTTTAATATTAGGATCTAGGTACACAAAGTCAGAAGGATATATTATTTTCATAAGAACAAGGTATTTAATTAAGATGAAAGAGAAAAATACAAAAAATGAAATGAGATCAAACTATAACTTTGAAAAGTGGAATAAACAGACTAGACAGATTAAACATGGTGTGAGACAAGATCAGGAAAATTATAAAGAAAATTTATATAAAGATATGTGTAAAAGGAAAACATTTTATAGATACTGAAGATGTCATACAATTAAAGACATACAAATTGATAAATTGTATATAGATTCTAAAATGTATTCTCAAACACAACAGATTGTAAATATATTTACAAAATTTTATGCAAAACAATTTGGCTGTACAAATAGGGTGATAAAATGTGCTAGTAATATCCAGCTAACATTAGCTACTGAAATTAATTAGGTTATATTGAAAAAGAACTATGCAAACTGGACCAAAACAAAACACAGAGTAAAATGCATGTGTTACTTGTTAATTTTTAGCTGCTAGCTACAGTACAGTGCACAAGGTTGGGCCATCTCTGATTTTTCCTTCTCTCCTGCTCTCCACACGTCTAGCCCCACTATTGAGATGTCGCTACTGTAAACACATTACAGTCAGGGTAAGAATTACAATATTTGGGATAGTTACTTTAGGAATCCACAGCTTGGAGAGGGTTTAAGCCCCACTCCATTCACTTGTGCTGTGCACTGGCTCACTTTGCTCGCCACCCTGCCCCCAAATTCCACCCACCCCCACTATGTCTACATTTATTCTAGTCACTAACCCCTCCCAATAACTAGTAACCAATCAGAACAGGACTAGGAACTTATCTCCTCTTCCACCCAGAGTACTCCACCCACTTCTATTCTAACTGCTCACCTGACACAGACATGCTACTATGTAAGGTGCTTACACACCTTACCTGCACTCTTCTTATACACCTTACATCCTACCAGGACTCTATAATAGACACACGCAACCACTTCTATACATCACCCACCTACTAATTGCACTTGTCATACCATCAAAATCTCCATCCCAATACACCCATCGTACTACCAGTCACTTGTTACATTCAAACAAAAAATATCCCTAAAATGTGACAGGTTAATTATCAGATTTATAAAACTTATGTTCACCTCCCTATCTGAATTAGCTCTCAGTGGTGATATCCACCCTAACCCTGGTCCTACCATTACCAACTCCACACCCAAAAATCTGCCTAATAGCTGCTCCATCTCGCAAGTAACATCTAACAGAAAACCATCTGATCTCCTCTTCGTGTGTCTAAATATTAGAAGTATAACTACTAAAACCCATGACCTACACACCAGCATAGCTTTATAATCTCCTGATATTCTCATCCTGACCAAAACCTGGCTCAAACCTCACATCAAAAGTGAGGAAATACTCCCAACAGGTTATAACATTCTTTATGTAGATCGGTTATCTAAGAAAGGAGGTGGTGTGGCACTAATGTTTAAACACCACCTCAACATTAAGATCCTTAACACAACTGCCCCCCAAATTGGAAATGAAGAAATCCTATATGCCAACCTCAAACTAAACCCAAGTAAAACAATTAGCATCATAGGATGTTACTTCCCACTGGCCAAAACATCCCAACCCTGGAAAACCTCCTGAACTGGGCTAACCATTCCCTACCACAGGAAAACATAATCCTAGGTGATTTTAATATCAACTGGCTGTCTTGTAGTAAAAGTCATCCAACCCACCACCTAAACCTTTGTGGTTTCTCCCAACTAATTCAGTCATCTACCCGGATAAATAAAAACTCTAACAAACATACTACTCTCAACTGGATCTTAGTCAATAAAGACCCTCACTCATACTTAGCTGACTTTCTACCAGACAGCCTCAGTGATCACTCTCCAATATTCCTTCTTACACACCACTTAAATTGTACTAAACTCATTGAGGGCAAACTTTAACTTTCTCTCCTTTATCTCATCCCTTAAAATGTAATTGGACACCACTAAAGTGCCTCAAGTCTGGATGAAGCCTTCCAGTTCTGCATTAGCACCTTCCTAAACATCCTAAACACACATGCCCCATTAGAAATGCCATAGTCAAAACACAGTACTCACCTTGGCTACAGAAAGCACCAGGGCACTAATGAAAGTCAGAGATAAGGCCTGAAAGCACTGGCGCTCAACAAAAAAAACTCTCCTCTAGACAGTCATTCCTAGAGTTGCACAATAAGTTCAAAAAGCTAATAAAGAAAGATAAAACTCATATTCAGTCTGTCCTAAACTCCTCTCGTGACACCCCTAAGCAGTTCTGGCCCTCGATAAATTCTGTTCTCCTCCCAGGTAAAGTAGGCACCCCCCCACCTATTATTCCCCCCTCTGCCATCAGTATTGCTGACTCTTTCAGTAAAAAATTACTGAAACCATTCTGTCTTTGGCTAAACAACACAACCCACTACCCACCCTCCCCACATCAAAACCAAATACTCTGCCTACAGTCTTTACTTTTTCATCAGTACCTACCTCCTATATAAAAAATGTCTACCGAACATTAAGCCTAGAAAACTAGCAGCTGACAGTGTCCCCTTGGAATAGCTAAAATTACCAGCTGAAGCCATAGCTTATCCATTCTCTATCTTAATTAACCTGTCTTTATCAAAAAGCTATGTCCCCACACTGTGAAAAATATCCCACATCATTCCCCTCCATAAAGGTTGCTCCTCCACTGAACTTTCCAATTACTGTCCCATAGTCATCCTTTCTCCACTTTCCGAGATACTTGAGAGATGAATCTATTCTCAAGTCCTAGACTACCTCTTAGCTAATAACATCCTCTCCAGAACCCAGCATGGCTTCAGGCTATACCACAGCACTACTATTGCCTTGATCTCCTTCAATAACACCACCCTTCACCATAAAAACAATGGCCTGTTCACCTCTGCTATATTTCTTGATCTATCCAAGGCTTTTGAAGTGGTCTCACACAAACAACTAATCTCTGTTCTCACTAACCTATCCTTTTCTCAATCAGCTACTGAATGGTTTCACAGCTATCTGACTAGCCACCAACAATCAGTTGTTTGGCATAATGACCTATCTCCTCGACTTCCTGTAACACTCGGTGTTCCCCAAGGCACCATCCTTGGTCTCCTACTATTCTCACTCTTCACCAATGATCTGTTGACAGCTGCTAAGTGTGTTTCTCTCATACAGTATGCAGATGACTCCACCCTCATCTGCTCAGCCCCAACTATGCCTGAACTTCACAAGATCACCCAGGAAGCCTTTTCCTCTGTAGAAATCTGGCTATCTAATGCTCAGTTATTACTCAACCCGAGCAAGACTAAACTCCTTATCTTCCAGCCCACTAAATCTAACCCAATTATCTCCCACTTTAATATTCTAGCCAAAGATAATACCGTCATCTCCCCAACAGAACACAACAAACTACTTGGTGTTGAGATTGATAACAATCACAGCTTTGACACTCACATTTCTCTTACCATAAAAAAGTACACCAAAACCTGTATTCAAACTGGAACCTTAGTTTAAGAGACAGCCTTACAGAACTATCTTCAAGTTATAGAGCTGAGTATATTTTCTGTGTTATTCTGTATTATAGAGCTAAATTGTCTGCTTGATATCTGTGTCTTACTGCTCTGCAAATCTATAGAAAACAGTATATATATTTTTTTATAATTTGCACATTCCTTACATCTGTGTTGAAACTGCTCCCCACCCCCTCATTTCCTGCCTTGTCTTTCAGCTGATATAATTTAGCTAGTGCTGTGTCTCCTTTTAATTAACAACCTGTATTCAAACTGGAACCTTAGTTTGAGAGGCAGCCTTACAGAACTATCTTCAAGTTATAGAGCTGAGTATATTTTCTGTGTTATTCTGTATTATAGAGCTAAATTGTCTGCTTGATATCTGTGTCTTACTGCTCTGCAAATCTATAGAAAACAGTATATATATTTTTATAATTTGCACATTCCTTCCCTACATCTGTGTTGAAACTGCTCCCAACCCCTCCCTATTCTTGGTTGTAGTTTAAATTTGGTGGCTTTAGTGCATCCCACTGTATTTTTGATCTAAGACACTCCCCAGGACATCTCTTTACCACATTCTACCTAATAAACCCTTTCTGCACTTGCTTTTAGTCCTTTTTAATTCATTAATTTTCAAACTGTGTGTGGACAAATATTGCTACATATTCAAGTGTGCCAGCTTGCACTGCATGAGAATTGCATTTACTGCTTTTGCTACTTTTCTAAAAAAAAAAAAAAAAAAAAATCTTCTGCTTTTACTGTACTTGTGTTTCTTCCTACTTTATTTTGCTTTGCGTCATCTTAAATGTTCTCAATTGTATTTATTACTGCTTGGTGTAACTCATTCTAAGCCTTTTGGTTTAAACACTTGGGCTTCAGATCAGTTGTTTTACATTGAGAGGGTTTGTGGTCTGCACTGTAACCCATCCCTCTAAGTTGGGAACTGCTGATTGGGGAGCTCAGTGGCTATTATTCTAAAGTATCTAAAAGAATTTCTAGTTTTAAGCACACTTGGGCTCAGGCCAGTTTTTTTATTATAAGGGTTTAAAGTGGTCTGTCTCTTGTGGGAGGAGAGGCTGGCAGAACAGGTAGAGGGAGGCTGGACTCTGCCCTTCTGAGCTGGAATTTCTGGTTGAAGGCTTATAGTGCATGCATATCTGAATTCTTACTGAAGTGGTGGTGCTGTAGAACTGTGCTATAGCAGGAAGATCCAATGCTGAATCTATGGCTTTGTTTGTATATAACAATAATCCAGGCATTATTATTATAAGTATTGTATTGTATTGTATTTATTACTGCTTGGTAGTAACTTAGTTAAAAGTAGCTATATCATTCTAAGTCTTTTGGATTAAGCACTTGGGCTTCAGACCAGTTGTTCTACATTAGGAAGGTTTGTGGCATGCACTGTGGTGGCAGGACAGGTAGCTTTCCTCCTTCTAAGTTGGGAACTGCTGATTGAGAGCTCAGTGTCTGTTATTCTTAAAGTGTATTAGCTCTGGTTTAAGCACTTGGGCTTCAGGCCAGTTATTTTACATTAAGAAGGTTCGTGGTCTGCACTCTTGTGGGAGGAGGCTGGACTCTGCCCTTCTGAGCTGGGAATTTCTGGTTAGAGGTTTATAGTGCCTGAATATTTGAACTGTATCTTACTGAAATTGGTACACCTTGTTTGCTGTAGCATAGACTAGATCCAGGCCTGCTGAATCTAGCTTTGTTTGTATGCTTGTTATTTCCTGGAACGCTAATTCCACCTAAAGCGCTTCTCAGCTTCTGTGGATCCCTAGTGATATCTGCATTGCTTACTGTACTTATTTTCTTGCTTCGCTTGAAAGAAAGTTACTGTTTGTCATTTTTGCATTTAAGTTACCTGTAACACATTGCACTTGTTACCTGGCACTTGCTCACTAAAGCAATTATAAGTCGGCACTAAAAATTAAAAGCACTACACCCTCGCTCCCCATTGGCCCTTGTTTTCAATTATAAAGGAATTCCCAATATTATTCTAGCATGTCCAAAGGTCAGTTGTTAATCTCCTCTCCGGACCAGCTGGTGAATATGGGAATCTTGAGGCAATGTTACAACTGCCTCATGTACACAGACAACCCTCTCCTCCTCCCAACAAATTCCAACACATGTGAGAGATGCAACCATATAGCCAAACTGGAGGCTAAGCTCTCTCAACTCAGTACTGGCATAACCAGTCAGGAGGAGAAGGAAACCACACTCACTACAATTCCAGTCTCACATAGACCTACCACGACAGCAAACCAAACACATAATCACACAAAAACATACTCAGAGGCTCTAAATAAAGATCTGCCTAAACAGCAGAGACCTCCAAAGCAGACACCCAAGCAACGCTACCCCAAAACAAAACACGTGCAATACATATCTCACAAAGCCAGTGTGCGAACAGTCACAGCCCTTAAGGCTAAACAACACACCTGATACACTTGTAATAGGTGACTCTATCGTCAGGCACACTGTCGTCCCGCTCACCAGGCTGAACAAGGAGAAGGTCACGGTGAGCAGCCTGTCTGGCTAGGATCCGCCACATAACACAAGCACTCAGGTCACCCAAGGCAAGTACAAATATGACTCAGTCATTGTCCATGCTGGTGTGAATGACCTGAGACGTACCTCCCTGGACTACATGAAAAGAGACATAGAGGAGCTCTCTAAGCATGTAGCCCAGGCTGGTATGACCCTGACCTTGAGTAGCATCTTACCCTCACCAAGAATGATGCCACAATATGAAGACAAGATGATCAATTTCAACAATTGGCTTAAGTATTGGTGTTATTCAAAGGGGATCCAATGCCTGTCAGCTTGGGATGATATGCACGACAAGCCACGATGCTTTGCTAGGGACGGCTTGCACCTGTCACCCCTGGGCTTTCGGATATTGGCAAAGGCTCTTGCTACCCCCATAGTGCCTTTTTTAGGCAAGGCTCAAAAGACAAACCCACCTCCATAGGTATCACAAGGGATAAGAAACTAAGAGTAATGCTACTCAACGCTAGAAGTCTAAACCTCAAGATGCACGCACTCGAAACTCTCCTTAGCATGGAGAACATCGATATCTGTGCAGTAACAGAAACCTGGTTCAGGACTCCCGAGAGCACCCCAGCACTACCAGGTTATACCTCATACCATGCTTTTCGGCCCCAAAACTTGGACCGAACCACAAAAGGAGGGGGAGTATCGATATTCATCAAAGATACCCATACCTCTATGTTGGTGGCAAAGCACAAAGTATCAGAGACTATCCATGTGCAACTAACAGTGGGTAAAACTGCCTTCCAGTTTATAGCCTGCTACAGACCACCCTCCCAAACCCAGGAACCCCACTCGGCCTTCCTGAGAACACTGGAAAATATGAAGGTCTCTCCGAACACCATTATATTGGGCGACTTCAACTACCCAAACATAGATTGGGAGCATTACTCTAGCTCCAACACCCTTGCCCAAAGGTTCCTAGAATTCATAAACTCAAATGCTATGGAACAACTTGTTACCACTCCCACAAGAGGGAAAACATACTGGACCTGATCATCACCAACATGGGGACTCTATGCTCCAGACCAGAAGTGTATCCCTCACTGGTAAGATCAGACCATAAACTGATCTCACTGGACATTCACATCCCGACCCCACCCCTGCCCAGAAAACCACAGTGAAAAACTTCTCTAAAGCAAATTTCACACTCCTCAAAACCGAGGTGGAATCCTTCAAAGCCCCGGCCTGTGGAAAATCTGCCCAGACCGCAGAATCCTTTATAAATGCATTCTATGAACACCTTCAGGAATGCATGGATCATGCAATCCCAAATAAAACCAAGATCCAATCCTCCAAAGGCAGACGACCTGTCTGGTGGACCCCAGCCATAAACAAACTATACAATAGAAGGAGGAAGCTACTACATGACAGAGCAAAATCCCAAAAAGGGAAGGCATCTCTGATCAGTATTAGCAAAAAACTAAGGGCACTCATAAAATCGTCAAAGGCCAACTTCGAGAGAAAAATTGCACAGGACACTAAAGATAATCACAAGGCTTTCTTTAGTTATGTTAGGTACCTCGGTGGGAACTCCCAGATATGCTCAGAATTAGTCCAAAATGACAAAAAATACACTGATCCCACAGACATTGCCAACAACCTAGCTGACAGGTTCAGCGCAAACTTCTCCCCCCCCTCCCCACCAAAAGGGCAAATATCTATCCCAGCAGAGTGCTGCCCCCCCGACATCTCAGATGCTCAGATGGGAGCCGCCCTGTCCAAAGCAAAAAACACAGCATCAATGGGACCAGACGGTGTCCCAGGCTGCATCCTACATGAACTCCAAGAAGAACTAAACCCAAACATAAAACTACTGTTCAATCTCAGCCTTACTACAGGATATGTACCTAAAGAGTGGCGTACAGCAACAGTGGTCCCTCTCCACAAAGGTGGTGCCTCAACGGACCCTGGAAACTATCGCCCCATAAGCCTGACTAGCTTGGTCTGCAAAGCTATGGAAAGGATCATCATGGACCTCATAAATAAAGATATTGGGGACCTACAGACACTGGATCCTACCCAGTTTGGCTTTGTTAAGGGCAGATCCTGCCTCTTAAACCTGGTTGACTTCTTTGAAACAGTCACCAAGGCCATTGTGAAGGGAAGGTGGTCCACACAGCCTATCTGGACCTCATAAAGCCTTCGATACAATACCCCACTCAGGCATTATAGATAAGCTCACCAGCTTAAATATAAACCCCTATGTCACTAGATGGGTTGCAAACTGGCTCAAGGACAGAACCCACATGGTTAGAATTGCTGGAGCCATGTCAGACTCCAAACCAGTTACAAGTGGCGTCCCACAAGGCTCAGTCCTGGGACCTCTCTTGTTTGGTATATATATTTCTCGGAGGTACAGGCCAACATGGAAGGACTGTGGCTGACCAAGTTTGCAGATGACTGCAAACTGGGCGCCATAATCGACTCTCCAGTCGACACAAGCATCCTCCAAAAGGGATTCATAGAAACAAACAACTGGTGCCAGAGCCATGGCCTCAAGCTAAACGCCAAAAAGTGTATAGTCATCCCCTTTGGCAAAAACAAAGTGCCCACAAATTACCACATAGGTGGTAATCCATTAAGTACTGAAGAAGTCATTAGGGACCTGGGGACCCAAGTTGATAGCAATCTCTCATTTGACAACCACGTGGCCAAAGTGGTTAGAAAAACATTTTATATAGCCCACCTAATCATGAAGGGATTCACATCTAGATTAGGGAGGTCATCGTGCCTCTTTACTCATCCCTCATCAGGCCCATAATCGAGTACAATGCCCTTTGGGATGTACCTTACCAAACACCTGCAGCAACTGGAAAGACCCCAAAAGTACCTCACCAAGAGGATCAAAGGGCTCAAACAGATGCCATATGCTGCCCGGTTAAAGAAACTCCAGCTCTACTCAGTGGCATACCGCCTGCTCAGAGGTGACCTGTGCCTGACGTATAAGGCCATGTCCAACCCGGAATTAAGAGACATGCTACACCTCAAAAAATCCAAATCCCATCGAGCTACACGCTCAAGAGACTTGAACCTCAGCACTGAAATAAATAGGACATGCTGGAGGGACAGATTCATAACCCAGAGGCTCCCTTCACTATGGAATAAAATCCCAGTCCAGGTTAGGCAGAGTCCCTCATTGACTATCTTCAAGAGGAATCTTGATGAGTGGATGGGAGATCATAGGTTTACCCCGGGTATCACTTCTGTGCCAGTGTTAGACAGAGGCACAGTATACTAACCTTGAAAAAGGGCATAGCAAAATTAATTTAAAATGGGTGGCGAAAGCCAAACATACTCTGGCTAGGCTTATAAATGCCCTAGGGCAGATAGCCTAGTATGAACCTATGAACCTAAAAACTAGGGGCATTGTACAGAAACAAAATTCCTCACCAAGACAGCCAGAATTTCTGTTGCCAATTCCCACCTAATCACCACTTTACTTTATGCCTCTCCTATACTTACCTACCTTAGACAAGCAGACCTAAACAAACTTGAGGCTTGCTAGAGTAAAATTGCTAAGTTTGCTACTGGTGCATCTTATCGCAGCCACCACTGTATCTCAGATAAAGAACTTGAGTGGCTTGAAACCCTCAAATTCTTCACCTGAATCAACTCTCTCTCATCCACAAGTAAGTAAACTATCCTCTTAAAGTGCCATCCCTTCAACCTTCTCCAGCCCTACTGCTCCACTAGACCACTACACTCCAGCAGCAAAAATCTACTTCTAGTGAGCAAACCCAAGAACTCAGCTGGAGAAGCGCTGTTCTCCTGCATCATATCCAGAATATGGAACAATCTCCCTCCCTCTATAACCACAATACCTTCTTGCAGTCTCTTCAAGACTGCACTAAAAACTCACTTAAAAAGTCTCTGTTTATGACCATGCACCAGTCATGACCAGTGACCCTCCTTTTTTTGCATCCCTTTCCTCTCCCCTCCCATCGCCATCTTGGCTCACACCATCTGATCATTGCATTCCTTCCTCTGCAGGCTCTGGCTTTCCCTTTACCCTCCACTACCCTCCTCACTCTATCCTCACTCTATTTCTCCGACCTGATATAACATGCTTAACTACCTCACTTCATCCAGCTGACTTACAACTACCTTCTTCTCACTACCACATCTACTACTCACTCAGTCTCCTCTCTTACTCCTCAATCTTCCCCTTCCATTCTCTTAGCCCATTTAGCTTGTTCCATCCCCGTGTGGAGCATCTGCTCTGTATCTGTTGGGTCTATTGCAGTATTTGTATACAAGGTGTAGATTTATGAGTTTAAAACAGCATCTGTTTGATCTTATACTATCTGTATATACATCCTACCTTTCTTCCTAGGGTCTAGCTAGATATCGGTATATCTGTTCATTACTAAGTCTCATATTGTATGTACATCGAATGTGTGCTGCAGTATGTATTATTTGCTATTGTATTTATATTCATTTGTTCTTCTTGTACTCTGCTACTCATTTCTTGTTCTGTGGAGCTTTTCTCCCTGGGCCTCTGCTGAAAAAAGACCTGTGTCCAGTCGAAATTTCCTGGTAAACAAATGTAAATAAAATAAATAAAATAAAATAAAATAAATAAATGGGATTAATAATAATGACCTGAGAACACTTCAGCATGAAATTGTAGTATTATTATCTGTTTTTCACTGGTCATTTAAGTATAGGTAGATTCCTCAAGATTGAAGACATGCACTTGTTAAATCCATCTTTAAGGCAAATGGGAATAAGAAATCCACACAGCCATGTAGATCCATAATTTTACTTTCTTATTGTGGGAATATAATGGATAAAGTTATTTTATATAAATTATTGTCAGAATTGGAAAGGTTAGGATGCAAAACTATATATCAGAATGCATATGTTCATAGGGTCATAGGTGTGTACTAGGCTAACAGCCCTGGAGTGTATGTAAGCTTAGCCCAAGAAGATTCCCTGGCATCATGCCACCCAAAGTTATTTCCCAGTGCCCCTGTCAGGCAAGGCCACTGAAGTGATCCCTGGGGTGAACTTCCTGTTGCCCATCCACTCGTCAAGATTTCTGTTAAAGAGGGCCAGTGAAGTGCTCTGCTTGACGTGAATGGGAAATTTGTTCCAGAGTATGGGAAGTCCCTGGGTTAGGAACCTGTCCCTCCAGCATGTTCTGTTTATTGTGATAATGAGGTTTACCTCTCTGGAGCGTGTGGCATGGAGGGATTGGGATTTCTTTAGCTGTAGCATATCTAGCAGCTCTGGGTCAGACATGGCTTTGTAGGTCAAGCAGAGATCGCCTCTAAGTAGCCGATAAGAGACAGCGTATAGCTGGAGTTTTTTGAGTCTGTCCATATAGGGCATGTGTCTAAGGCCTAAGATCCTCTTAGTGAGGTATTTTTGTGGCCTTTCCAGTTGTTGTAGGAGTCTAGTGAGGTACATACCAAAAGAGGCATTGTATTCTATAATAGGTCTAATAAGGGACGAGTAGAGAGGGATTATGACCTCTTTCTTCCTGGATGAGAAACCTTTTGTAATGAGATGTGCCACATAGAAGGACTTTCTGACTACAGTGGCAATGTGGTTATCAAAGGAGAGGTTGCTGTCAACCTGTGTTCCCAGGTCTCTTATCATACCTTCGGTGTTTAATGGACTACCGCCTATGTGGTAGTTCATGGGCACTGAATTTTTCCCAAAGGGAATGACAGTGCACTTTTTGGCATTGAGCTTAAGGCCATGGTTCTGGCACCAGTCATTGGTGTCAGTGAGGTCTTTTTGTAGAATGTCTACATCTGTTGGAGAATCAACAATGGCTCCCAGTTTGCAATCTTCTGCAAACATGGTCAGCCAGAGTGCCTTTGTGTTGGCTTGAACTTCAGAGAAGTAGATGCCAAACAGGAGAGGACCTAGGACCGATCCCTGTGAGACACCACCTGTAACTGGTCGGTAGTCAGATTTGGAGTCTGCTACTTTCACAGTGTGGGTTCTATCAGTGAGCCAGTTGGCAACCCATCTTATGACATAGGGGTCTATGCATAGTTTAGCGAGTCTAGCTATGATTCCTGAATGAGGGATGGTGTCGAAGGCCTTGGCAAGATTTAGGTAGGCTGTGTGAACTACCTTGCCCTCATCCACAGCTCTGGTGACAGACTCAAAGAGGTCTATCAGGTTGAGCAGGCATGATCTACCTTTCACAATCCCAAACTGTGTGGGGTCCAGAGTTTGGAGATTCCCTGTGTCCTTATTTATAAGGTCTATGATGATGCGCTCCACAGCCTTACATATCAGACTCATCAGGCTGATGGGGCAGTAGTTCCCAGGGTCTGTAGTCACTCCCCCTTTGTAGAGTGGGATGACCATAGCAGTGTACCATTCGGTAGGAACAAAGCCTGAAATGAGGCTGTGATTGAACAGGGTACTCAGGTGTGGTGCCAGTTCACTTTGTAATTCATATAGAACACAGCCAAGAATATTATCAGGTCCCATGGAAGCTGCAGTCTTGGCTTTGGACAGTTTAGTTTTTACCCATGTAGCCTTGATAATAGGGACTTGGCATTCCTCAGATATTATGATAGGCCCTTTAGGGGGTGAAGATGGGGTAAAGTTCACACTGAATCTGTCGGCCAATATGTTGGCAATATCAGTTGGTTCTGTATATGTATTGCCATTGTGCTGTAACTCAGAGCAGATCTGAGTATTGCCATGTAGATTCTTGACATAACTATAGAATGCCTTGTGATTGTCTTTAGAATCTGCAACAATTTTGTTTTCATAGCTAGCTTTAGAGGATTTGATGATGGATCTCAGTTTTTTGCTGAGGCTGACAAGGGAGTTTTTCCAGTCTTGGGACTTCACCCTTTTCTGCAACAGTTTTTCCTTCTGTTGTAGAGTTTGTTTATGGTGGGGGACTGCCAGATTGGCTTCCTTTTTTTGGAGGAGAGCTCATTCCATGCACTTGTGTATGTGCTCATACAGTGCATTGGTGTATGAGTCAGTCATGCACCTATTTTCCATTTGCATGGGTGTCATGAAGTTAGCCACCTCTGTTTTTAGAAGTCCAAAATTGGCTTTGGAGAAATTTTTTACAGTGGTTTACTTTGGGGGGTGAGGGTGGGATGTGGATATCCATGGTGATTAGCTTGTGGTCAGATCTGACCAGGGAGGAGCTGATTACTGGTGTAGAGCAACAGTCACCCATGTTAGTAATGAGTAGGCCAAGGATCTTTCCACCATTGGTGGTGGTAAGAATGAGTTGGTCCAAGGGGTTGGAATTAATAAATTCCAGAAAACTTTGAGCAAGTGTGTTGGTACATGAGTAATTTTCCCAGTTAATGGAGGGGTAGTTAAAGTCTCCCAGTATAAGGGTATTGGGTTGTACCCTAATATTTTCCAGTGTGTTTAGGAATGTGGAGTGGGAGTCTTGGGACGCGGTGGGGGATCTATAGCAGGCTACAACCTGGATTGCAACAGTGTTAGTTGTACCTGAAATATCTCTGATGTGTTATGTTGGGTTACTAGTCTGGAGGTGTGCATATCCTTTATGAATATGGAGACACCACCACCTTTAGTGCTTCCGTCCAGGATTAGGGGCGGAAAAGTGTGGTATGAATTATAGCCTGGTAGTGCTGAGGTGCTCTCCGGAGTCTTGAAACAGGTCTCGGTCACTGCACAGATGTCAATGTTCTCCATTTTAAGGAGTGCTTCGAGTGAGTGCATTTTGAGATTTAGACTTCTACCATTGAGTAGCATGACTCTCAGATTTAATTTGCTTTTAGATGTTATGGTGGTAATTTTGTCTTCAGGACATTGCCTAAAAAAGGCACTATAGGGGTGGCAAGAGCCATGGCCAGTATCCGGAATCCCTGGGGTGACAGGTGTAAGCCATCTCTGGTGAAGCATTGTGGTCTGTCGATCATGCTATCCCAGGCAGACAGATACTGGATTCCCTTAGAATGACACCAGAAACCTAGCCAATTGTTGAAGTCAATCATTTTCTGTTTGTACTGTGGTATCATTCTGGGTGACGGTAGGATGCTACTCAGAGCTAGGATCACACCTGCCTGGGCTACAAGATCCAAGAGCTCCTGTATATCTCTTTTCACGTAGTCCAAGGAGGCACGTTTCAGGTCATTCACAGCAACATGGATAATGACAGAGTTATATTTGTACCTGTTGTGGAGTGACCTAAGTGCGTGTGTTATGTGGCGGATCCTGGCACCTGGCAGGCAGCTGACCGTAACTTTCTCCTTATTCAACCTAGTGAGTGGGACATAACTGTGCCTTACTATTGAGTCACCTATGACTAGTGTATTGGATAAGTTGTTTTGCCTTATGGGCTTTGGTTGAGTGGCACACTGTTTATATGAGCTATGTGTCTCATTGTTTGTGCTGGGATGTGGTGCTTGTTTGCGTTTCTGCCTCAGAGGTCTCAGTTGTTTTGGCAGATTTTTATTGAGAGCCTCCACAAAAGTAGGTGTGTGTTTTGTGTTAACTATGTGAGGGTTGTGATGGTGTATGTTCTGGAAGGCTATGTGTTGAATGTGGTGTGGTGCAGGTGTTAATCTTCTCCTCTTGACTAGCTAATCCAGTCTTGGCTGGAGAGTGCTTGGCTTCCAATTTGGCTATATATGTACATCTCTCACAAGTCATAGTGTTGGGAGGTAAGAGGAGAGGGTTGTCTGTGTACATGAGGCAGTTGCTACACTGCCTCAGGATGCCCAAGTTCACCAGGTTGACAGGAGAAAGCACAGGGAACTGACCTTTAGACATGCCTAGATATGACCTCAATATATTAAGTACTGAAGCCTTTTACAAGAAAAATGTCACTCAAAGTGTCTGAGTCTGTACAGAGCACTGCCAAACGAGAGGAAACTAATATGTAGACCCTGAAAATTTAAAGATGAAGTATTTAGACAGATATTCTGAAGTAAGGAAGAAATCAAGCAGTACTTACTGAAAATAAAGAATTAGCTTGTCAAGAATGATAAAAAGAGGGGAGTCGTGTGAATGGCTACTGCCTGGCTACTACTAATGCTGATCTCAGCACAGTTTCACTCTGTTGGGATACAATACTCCTTTGCTTTTTCTGTCACCAGAAGGAAAATGTTAGCACCAATCCCAAGGCCTGTTTGGTGACCACAGTCTTGTCCCAGATGACGCAAGGGTCTGCAGGCTTGTAGCCTTTTTCTGGTAGATGCCTCAAATAGCAACCAGACCAATCAGGTACATTAAGCACAGACACTCACTTTCCAACCAGAAAGAGTCAGTAATCAATGCACTCTGCTCCTACTCTCACCAGGATCAGAATATAAGCACAGATTCCAAGCTGTCATCTATAAAGCAGTTATTAAGTTTTCTGGTGATCAGCAGTCTCCAGGACATAATGTAACTGCACTCCTTCTCTCACCAGGTGAAAACAGAAACACTAATCCCAAGATGACTACTGCGAGGCAGAATGTGGGCTCTCCAATAACCGGTGGTCTTGCAATAGATGCTTAAAGATAAGATGAAAAAAATGGTTTATCATAAACACTGCAGTGTGCACTAGAGGAGTTAGATGTGAAAGTAGGTAACTTAAGTTTTACCTGTCTAAAAAATTAAGTTTTAGTGGAGAGTCACTATTTTTAAAACAGCAAGATAGATTGAAAGGGGGTGGTCACTTTTTTATTCTGCTACTATGGAATACAGTAGGATGGCCAATAAATTTAAATAGTTGAAGGGGAGTGACTTCATAAAATGATAATTTTGTGCTTACTCACACCAACCAGTAAAAGCAGTAGAGGAAATTAAATATATGGTCAAATTAACATAAGGGACAGGCAGCTAGAAAGACAGTGGTGTTTTAACAACACAACAGTAACCAGGTGGGAGGGTGGGAACATTTTCTGTCTGTCTCACAAGAGACAGAGCTGTGTTGTTTTTTCTTCAAGTTTTAATATGCAGTTAAAAGCAGAATACAAGTAAAACACAGTGTAAAGAAAACAAATCACAGTATACAAAATAGAAAAAGGCAATAAAGCAATACAGAATACAACAAATAAAAAGCAAACAAACCTTTCCCTCACAGAGCAAACTGTTGCAGAGTCAGGTGAGCCTTCCAGTAAAGTTGAAATTAACCTATAATTACCTGTAACATGATGTTCTGTAATCATATATTAACAGCTATGAATGAAAGTGTGCTGTGATATAATTAATATAAACTTACCTTTAGCCTTTTATAGGGTCATTCACAAAACACTGATCAAGAAATTAGAACAACTAGGTTTTAATGTAATTTTGTTAAGATTAATGGCTGCTTGACATACAAATAGGATGTGGCAAGTATCATACAGCAATCTGACATGTGAAATTGTAGGTTACAGTCATTGTGTCTTACAGGGCTTTGCCCTAGGCCCATACTTGTTTAGGTTGTCTTTCACATCTATTTTTTTGTTTAATCTGAGGTATTCTATAGTCTGTAGGTCGATGACTTGAAAATTGGTAAACTAATTACATCTGTTGTAGACAGGGCATGTGTACAAGAGAACATGAGTAAACTGGGCACAAGGGAATACTATGCTGATAAATACATCAAAAATTAAACATAATGAGATTTGGGAGACCTAGACTGAAGAGTGAATATTTAGTACAGCACACAGTGATTGAAACCATAGATTTATTAAATCCAGCTTTTAATTTGTCTGAGAATATCAGCCAATTGGCTAATGCAAGTTATAAAACTATAGGCTGTATGAAATATAAAGTCTAGGAAATCAGACATTATGAAATCCATTGTCTGTAAGATACAGCAGATCCAGACAAGAGTATGGAATTAATCATATGGAAACATTATAAGAAGACTAGGGTGAGTAAATTAGAAAGAATACAGTGGAAATATAACAGTGGTATCAATGGATGTAAAAATTTAAATTATAATGCAATAATCTGATGTCAGTTTTCATTCTGTCCTCAACTGTTGGGTTTGAATCTGGTCCTCAGATCCAACTTGGCCATAACTAAAGCTTGTGGCCACCAAAAAACTCTCAAGCTCCTCCCTTTCCCATATATCACCAACTCTAACACTCCTCAGGTCTCGTTTGCTGCTTTAGTATAAAGATGTGGTTGTCTTTAGCTCTCGAGCTAGATCGCTTTTTTGAATTCAAAGATCAATATTTCATGTAATTCTTTAATATTATATCCTTTATTCTTTATACCTCCCTTTCTTAACTTTCAGTGTACCCATCTTACCACTGCTGGTAGTTCTATATTTTATACCCTTTTTTACGGTAATCTTCTTACCATTGCTGGTATTTTTCTTTCTTAAAAATATATATATATATATTTCTTACTTTTGTCTTTGCCATTAGAGAAAAAAATCTGAGAAAGCCCCCATGGGGTTTAAAAAATGTATGGAATGCTGACATAAAATGCAGCTTTCTGACTCTCACACTGTATGCATGTATTGTTTAGGCCGTCAGCACCTAAATGTTGCATGTAAGATTTGTCAAGGATTTAATATTACGGCTGTGGCTGACAGGAAGAACAAATTAATATTAAAAGGATTACTTCCTTCTTCCTTTTCCGAAGCATTATCTGGGACTCAACCCCACAAACACAAGGCAAAATGGTCTTCCAAGCCTTCTGGATCCTCTACCCCATCCTCAGATCCTACCACTGAACCACTGAGTAAAAGGCCAAGAAATCGGATGTGAAAGCTGCTCCTGCATCAGTGTCTGACAATAAGTTGGCTTCATTGGATTTGACTTTATCGGATCTGAAGCCGTTACCAAGCACAGCATACTACCCTTCCTTGGATTTGGTAACGTCCTGCATACCTTCTCCCTTCCTAGAAATACATCAATGCTCTAGATCCCCATCACTGGCATCTTCTCATTCTTGCAAGAGTCTCCTCGAGGCAGATGTGGACAGGATGATGAGGAAGTTTCTCTCCAAGCAATGACAGTTTGGAATTATTCCGGCTGCTATCCCATCAGGTCAGGAAGCCTTTATAAGCACTACACCATCTTGGCTCCTTCACCAGTCTGTCCAGTTGTTTCTGTGCCCTTGGATCTAAGTTTTCTGGGACCATCAACTTCGGATCCAAAGATCTTAGTTTCTTTGGCTCTGAAGTTTACTCTGAGTGCCCCGGCTCCTAAAGTTTTGATTCTGGATGACTCTTGGAGACAGTGTGTCTCTGTCTGGCCTGAGGTGTTAGAGGTGACTCTGACATTTTTGGAGCCATCCTTACCCCTCAGAGCTTCTACACTGGATAGCTCAGCTCTGACCTGAGCCTTGACTGGGTTGCCTTCAGGGCAGAATGAGCCGAGGAGTCGAAAGTTTGCCTTCTTGGCTCCATCAGTTTCCTACTCCCTGCAGCAGTGTGCCTTTGAGGTAGAGGAGAGGATGTTTTCTGCTCCTGTGGGAAGGATGGTTCTTCCCTCCTTGGATCTTCCATCTGGTTTCTGCATGTCTTTGCACATTGAACCTCATTGTCCTAGACCATAGGGACAGCCTGCCCAAAGTCTCCAGGATATCCAGCAAGGTATTACCATTTATTCCCATACCTGTCTGAAACACCCCACTGAAGAGGTCCCTAGGAAGAGAAAGTGCAAGAGGAGACACTTGGATTCCCTTCAGGAGTCCATCACTAAAGACATTGATTTTGATGATGGAGAAGGGTCTCCAAGATCACCACCTGAAGATGTCTCCTTTGGAGACATCCTTGAAATCCTAATGCAAGGGGGTGATTGGTCAGTCCAAAACACTTCCTTGGAGGAGTTAGTGTTCCTAGAGGCTTTTGGGTCTGACCCGTCTACATCCTGGGTAACTCCGCCTGCTGATGAACTCATTGATTTGGTCTCTCAGCGGGTGTGGAAGGAGCCTGGCATAGTTGAGCCAATTCCCAAGAGACCAGATTGTATTCTGGCACCACCTTTAGGCAAGGAATTTTGGAGCAAGGGAGTGCTCATAAATGCCATGGTCATGGCAGTGGCCACTAAGAAAAAACTCATGGAACATAGTTCTTATGTTCATCCCCCTAACAAGGAGTCTAGGGCACTGGACAGACTTGGGAAGCATGTGTATGCTTCAGCGACATTTGCTCTCAGATTGATGACCTACCTGGCCCATTTCACAAGGCTTCAAACAGATTTGATAAAAAGAAATATCAAATTCTCTTTGAGGGACCACCACTGCTGAGGCTCAGGCTTCTGTGGCATCACAGTTGGCTACCCTATTATCGATTTCTAACTAGTCCATGAGGCTTATCTCACATGCATCTGAAAGTGCCTCAAAGGCAGTGGGTTCAGGCATATCCATAAGGAGGCATGTCTGGATGCACTTTTGTGATGTTGTGGAGCCCTTCAAGTCCGTGTTCATCAATGCTCCTTTTCACGGCAGTTCTCTGTTTAGCCTGAAAGTGAAGGACATACTCTCCTGGTGCAAGAAGGATGGAAAGACTCTCTCTGCAGTGGGTGTATGTTTTTTGACTCCTCAAAGAACCTTCTCAAGGAATCAGCAAGGTGGTAGAAAAATATGGTTCAGGAAGTCCCAGAGTCTTTTCCAAGATCCACATGGAGATGGTTCCCCCAGGGGCAGAAGGGGAACTGAAATGGAAGATGCCACCTGCAGGCAGAGGAGACCCACAGAATCAAGTGTCTAGAGATTCTTTTTCTGATATACCCCATCAGCGCTCCCGAGAGAAGGCCCAATTGCCCCCCTCTGGAGGCAGTTGGGGGTTGTTTATCTCTGCACCAGAGAGCCTATCTAGAAATCACAAAAGATACATGGGTGCAGAAAATTATATACACATGTTATATGATTCCCTTTTCCCTTCCACCGCCACCTCTACACAAACTTCCCAGTGTACCACCCAGTCAGAGGAAATCAGCAGCAATAGAAATTCAAAAGCTGATAGAAAAATGTATCATCCAAGAAGTCCCCCCAGACCAAATAGAATCCTGAACTTACTCAAAATTCTTTTTAGTAAAAAAGGAAACAAGGGACTTGAGACCAATTTTGGATCTCAGTATTTAACAAGTTAGTTAAACACACAAAGTTTTGCATGGTCACAGTTTAGCCCATTCTGCCCTTTTTGAAAAAGGATGATTGGATGTGTTCAGTAGACCTTCAGGATACATACTATCATATAAAAATAAACAGCCAATCCAGAAAGTCTATATGCTTCCAGCTGGGAGCCAGTCACTGTCAATTTAGGTCATTGCCCTTTGCCTCACCACAGCCCCTAGGGTGTTCACCAAATGCATGGTAGTGGTAGCAGCTCACTTAATACTGCACAGATTCTGAGTGTTTCCATATTTAGACTACAGGCTCATAACTCCCCCGACCAGGCATCTACTGTTAAAAGCATAGGATCAGGTGCTCCACATTTGCTCCAACCTGAGGATAACAAGTCTCATTTGGAACCATCTCAAACACTGGAATTTGTAGGAGCAATGTTCAGTACATATTCAATGACAGCTTCTCTTCCCCTGTCAAGAGTACTAGCTGTCAGATTCCAGGTCAAGAAAATAATCTTCAGTACCACAATTTCTGCTCAATTAATTCTACAAGCCCTAGGGTCTGCCTGTCGGCAGCCATAATTCCAGTTCCCCTTGCATGATTTGATATAAGAATTCTTCAGTGTATACTGTCAACACAATGGTCAATTCTTTATCACTCCATGTCAGCCCAAATAAAAATAATCCATGTATGCAAAAAATACCTTTGATGGTGGAGTCGATCAGATCAACTTTTACAAGGTCCCCCTTCATTCTCCCTCAACCCAAGGCTGCAGTGACCATGGAAGCATCTGAGATTGGGTGGGGGAGGACTGCCTGGGAAAAACAGTCCAAGGCACTTGTTCCCCAGAATAAGCTAAAATGCATATCAATGTTATGGAAATGAGAGCAGTGCTCTTAAGTGTTGCAGGCATTTCAAGAATCTATCCCTTTTGGGACAACTGTGATTCAAATGGACAACATGTCAGTAGTTTGGTACAGCAACAAGGGGGAATCAGGTCTTAACCCGTGTGTTGAGAAGCCCTTAAGGTTTGACAATGGGCGATCACTTCCAACTGCTTTCTAATAGCAATGCACATTCCGGGGAAGTCCAATGTGATATCATATAAACTGAGCAGGTCCATTGTACTATCTCACAGGTGTCTCTCAACAAGAAAGTGACAGATATAACTTTCAGTCATTGAGGCCTGCCTTGCTGTGATATTTTTGTGTCTTTCTTAAAGAGTAAGTGCAGCAGCTTTTTTGCCGTCATTCCCCCATGGGGGAATCACCAAGAGATGCTCTACTCCATGATTGGCCCACCAATCTTCTGTATGCATCTCCACCATTTTCCCTAATCCCCAAATTTCTACAGAAAGCTGCCCAGTTGAAGAGTAAAGTTATCCTCATTGCACCTTACTGGCCTCAACAGATTTGTTTCCCCCTTCCTTTAGCCTCATCTACTACACCCACCTTGGATTCTGGATCCATTACCAGACCTCCTGTTACAGCTTACAGGCATGACACATCTGGATATTTGAAACCCCAAGCTAACAGCATGGTTTCTCAAATTCCCTTGATAGCCAGACAACTGATGCACTCTTCTCCTGTTCTCCATATACTTTTATCTTCACATAAGGCTTCCACAAGAAAACTTTACAGAAGCAAATGGAAAAGATTTGCTTTTTGGGCACAGCAAAAACATATTGACCCCCTTTCAGCTCCCATACAAAGTGTCCTGTAATTTTTGGCAACAATTGTAATGAGGGAGCTAGCTTCTGAACAGTTAGAGTCCAGTTAGCAACAATTTCTAATTTTCACACTGGATTGGACAGTTCCTCCTTGCCTTTATCTAAACTTTGTAAAGTGTTTTTAAAGTGTATCTTCCTGCTCAGACCACCTTATAATGATCCTACTCCACCATAGGACTTAAATTTGGTACTACAAACCTTAATTCAATCCCCCTTCGAAGCATCAGCTAAATGTGATCTTAAATTCTTGACCTGGGAAACTGTTTTTCTAGTGGCCATTACTTCTGCTAGAAAAAGCTCAGAACTTCAAGCTTTATCATCTAAACCTCCTTACTTGATTTTTCATAAGGATAGAGTTACATTACGTACCAGTGCTTCTTTCCTTCCTAAGGTGGTGTCAGAATCCAACATCAATCAGTCAATTAATTTACCAGTTTTCTTTCCTAAATTTTCAAACAAAGGTGAATATATGTTACATTTACTAGATGTTCACAGACAATTACATTTATATTTACATAGAACAAAAGAAATCAGAAAGACAGACCAATTATTTGTATCCTTTACAGATTCAAAATTGGGCAAACCAGTTGCAAAGATTACTTTAGCCTGATGACTGACGGATTGCATAATGTTTATTTACAACAAGCTGGGCCTAACCTTAACAAAACCTATAACAGTACATTAGACTAGGTCTATGTTAACTTCCACGGTATTTCTTTCTAAAGCTTTCATGGATGATATATGAGCAGCTGCAACCTGGATGAAGCCTCGTGCTTTTATCACTCATTACAAATTGGATCTGGTCTCTAGGAGAAGAGCAGCCTTTGGCTCGACTGTGCCCATGGATCATCCTTCCTTAGAGTCCACTTGCAAATTTAGGTAGCTGGGGACCCTGTCCCAACAGTTGAGGATAGGATGAAAATTGACAACATCAGATAAAAAAAAAAGTTATGTACTCACCATAACATTCCATCTGTGCTGTTCATTTTCATTCTTCCTCAACTTCCTGCTCCCCAACCCCCAACCTTTTCACAGTGGATTTCTGAAAGAACAAGAGAGTATAAGGCCACCACTGTCCTTAATGTTGAGCTCCATATATGGCTTATTCCATTAGGAATTTTATAGTGGTTATTTCTATGTTATGTAAAACAGCAAATAAGATCTGAGGAGTGTTAGGGTTGCTGCATTATGGCAAAGGCTATGAGCTTTAGCAATGGCCGAATCAGATCTGAGGACTGGATCCGAACCCAAAAGTTGAGGAAGAATGAAAATGTATAACACTGATGGAATATTATGGTAAGTACATAACCTTTTTAAAGCTATCTGAACCTGTACAGTGTTTTCTACAGATATTTAAGAGGAGACCTTATTCAGGTGTATAGGGTATTTAGGGATAGCTACCTCTGGGAATGTTTGAGGTTATCAAAAAAAAAAAAATAGCAGAGAATCATCATTCTGTATAGGGAATTATAAGGAATGTCAGATGTACTAATTGGCTGTCTGAGAGAGTAGATGATGCGTTGAATAGACTCCCAATTTATATTAAAGCAAGCAGTAGTTTAGATTTTTTAAGAACAACATGGACACTTTTATTAGGGGAATGATTATTTTGGTATATACTGGCTGGCAGGCTAAGAGGCATTATTGCCAGTGCCTGAAATATTTGCATGTATGTATTGGTTAAACCTCCCTTCTCGTGTTGGCTTAGTTCTTGGAATACATTCTGTTGCTTTATATAAATACAATATTCTTCATGGTGTGGTTATTCTTCCTTAGGACCTATGTCTAAAATCCTACTCTCTCTCTCTCTGTTTCTTGAACTCCCTCCCTAGTTATTCATCATCTCATTCTACTTTGATATATAACCTTGGTTTGTGTTACATATGTGAGCCTTAATCATGTAGCTCTGAAGTATCCGCTCAAATCAAGTAATCTTAAACCACCTTCTTCTAATGGGAGAATCAACTTTTCCTACTTAACTCTTACCCTCTTCCATTCACAGATACATTCCTTCAACTCTTATCTCCCACAAATTTTCTTCTGGTTAATAAAAATATGCCTGACTTGTATATAAAACTAAAGGGACTTTTTCACTGTTTGTGTTTTGCTGTCAATATCCATAAACAAGAACTTCCAGTTTCTCAATTTTTGTACTATCTTAGTTTAGTCTCTTCCTACATATCGTTAGCTGCCACAATATAATTATTTTAATTCATACATCAACTTATTGTGTCTCTGTAAATATGTTTATTGTTGAACCAATTTATGTGTGGATACATAATTTACTGCTACAGCCTGTGTTTTTATCTTCATTAATTTTATATCTTGAAAGAACGTGAAACTGACTCAAAATGTTTCATAACACCAAAATGTCCTTTTTCTGGATTTATCATGAACAAAATAATGTAATCTTAAAATAAAACTAAATTCTCTTGTTCACCATGCCATTTACATCCTTGAATTCGTGAGTCCCTTGTTTACTTTGCCAGTGGTTCTAAATATATCAAATGAGAAGGAGGATAACCCTGCCTGGTTTCTTTTTTCAAACACAGCTTATAGAAGAGGAACTCTCCCAACTTCATATATTCTTCTAATTACTACATTATTCAAACAGAGACTATAGATGCTACCATTACAGTACTGATAAGATCCCAGCTAAGAACCATTGAATGCTTTCTCTGCATCAAAGGCCCCCAACAATAACATAATTTTCTTACATTTTGCTTCCTTCTGGATCACCATTATTCTATTAGTGCTGTCAAATATTTGCCTTTCCTCGACAAAACCACATTAATCCATATTTATCAATTTTGGATGCACCTTTGTCATTCTATTAGTAAGTATAGACCAGCACTTTATAATCATAGCTTAAAATTTAAATGGTTGTACATGAAGTTGGCTCTAAAAAGTCTTTGTGCAATACAGCTACCACAGCTTTCTACCAAGATGATGGTACCCCACTTTTAAAATAGTGTTAAATAAAACCTCCCACATCCTCCCTGTCAACTTCCAAACCTCCACATGAATACTGCCTCTTCCTGGATAGTTCTCTGTTGATTGATTATATATATCACTATTTTATCTTACCTCTTCCTATTTTAGCTGTTTATTATTGAGTGTCCTTTTCCTCTGACCTTGGCATAATTAAGTATTCCATAATCTTGCATACTATTTCCATGGGTGCCTTTTCTTGGTTTCCATATTCCTCTGCATCATACAGATTTTCATAAACTTTCTGCAATATCTAATATGTTTAGGATCTCTGGATGTCCTTCAAGAATGCAACTGCAGTCATAACATATCGGTTGTCCTGCCTCAGGCAGCCCTCGGTCGGCCGAATTCCAAAGTCTGGGTCCGGCGTCGGCTGGTGCCGCCTCCTCTCCGACGTCACAATGGCTGGAGTATAAAGGCATCGGCCGACGCCATCTTCTCCAGTCTTTCTTGCCGCGCGGTGCCCGAAGCAGAAGCAGTTCGCAAGTGCCGGTCGGTCAGCTCCTGTGTTTTCAGTACCGAAGTCATCTAAAAGCTAAGTACCCCGTTGGGGAACATTTTTTCTTGCCTCAGCCGATTTCAGAACAAATTGAGAAAGTTAATAGTTTGTCTTGTGGTAAACAAATACCTCATAAGGACTTCCATTCTTACTGTCTTCCTTGCCTGGGCCCAGACCACGACATCTCGGCCTGTGCTGCCTGTGCTTGCTTTAATAAGTGCACTCTCAGGCGCCGGGCAGAATTTGCTGTAGACTTTTTTGGCGAATCCTTCGCATATACCATGCCATCGGATCTACCGACAGCTCAATCTTCCAAAAAAACGGAAGGACCGGGACCGGCATCCTCGGCCCGCGTCCTTTACCGATACTACTCCTAGACCCTCCGCTAGTGCTACGGTCCCTGCGGAAGCGGTAATTCAGCCGCTCCAGGCCGACGACACAGCGTTAACTGGTCCTTCGGTCCCGGAGACCTCTCTGGTGCCGGTTGTTGATTTTCCTCCGGATACCGAGGTTCTTGATTTACCCGACACCATTCCGGTGGACAAGGTCACTCCTGCACATGGGGCTGCTAGGCCTCCTGTATCTATGTCCATCAAGGCCTTTGCACGTGCTAAGGCCGCCAGCAAGGCCAAGGCCCATCCTAAACCTGCTGTCCAGGCCCCCTCTTCTGATAAACAGATTATGTCTCTTGCTGCAGACCTTATTTCCCTTATCAGGGGGTCTCAGCCTCACCCAGACAGAGGTTCTCAGCCTCCTGCAGAGAAAAGGCCTAGAACTGAGCAGACTGAAAACCTCTCTTCAGATGAGGCCTCTGGGGATTCTGAGCATTCAGGTATTCAAGAAGAATCCTTTCAGGCCTATGAGGACTCTGATGCTGAGGAATCAATTCCCTCTGCCTCTCCTCCAGAGGATTTCTCTTTTGGTGAAGTCCTGCACTCAATGAGGGAACATTTCCAATGGCAGGGTCAGGAATTCTCTGATTCCAGGAAAAGGCTCTGTACCTTCCTAAAGCTTCCCCAGCACAGACCTTTAGCTATTCCTCCTGTGATGGATGTTTTGGATGATGTTTTCTCCGATTCCAGTGCTAACCCTGACTCTCTCCCCCCTGCTCCTGTCAAGCCAGACAGATATTACAGAGTCCCTGACACTCACAAACATCTCTTTAAGGCCCACACCGTGGATTTAGAAACTATTTCACAGGGTCCCAAGGGAGTGGCTACCTCCACAGCCAAGAATCCTTTGCCAGCAGATAGGGAAGCTAGGTCTATGGAGAGATGGGGTAAAAAAGTTTATACCTCTACCACCCTAGCCATGAGGTCACTTACTTGCCTTTTCCATATGTTTCAGTACCAGGATTTTTTACTGGATGATTTACAGAAAAAGTTAGCCTCTCCTGAGCCTATTGATAGAAAGGCATTGCAGGATCACATACATAACACTCAGCAGGTTAACAATCATTTTTCTCAGTGTGGTTATGATGCATTGGAGACTTCATGTAGGGCAGCCATGACTGGGGCTGTGATACGTAGACATGCTTGGTTAAAAGATCAGCCACTGCCAGACCATGTCAAAGTAAAGTTACTTGATGCACCTCTGGAGAAACAGAAGCTTTTTGGTGCTAATGCACAAGATGTGTTGAAGTCCATTGAGGAAAAAGCTAAGTCAGTACAGACAGTCAAGGATTTCCTCCAGGTTCAGCCACCCAGATTCAGTAGAAACTGGCCTTCAAAGAATTGGTCCTTCCCAGACTTGGACAAGTTTCAAAGGGGAAAGAACAGGCGTGGCCGAGGCCGAGGCCAATACCGAGGCTCCTACAGGGGCCGCCAATGGCAATCTACAAATCAAAGAAGTGCTGCAGCCAGTCCAGCTGCACCACAAGGACAATCACAATGACTTGACTTTCATACCGCCTACAAGGGCTCAGAGAGAAGCATCCTTGGGTGGAAAATTATCCTTATTCTCAAAAAACTGGCATATCTTATCCAAGGACAACTGGATTCTGGATTTAATAGACAAGGGTTACAGATTCCACTTCCATACTTTACCTACAGGACAAGGCATGCCAAACCTGCCACTCCATCAAAGGGCAGAGGCACTCATTCAAATTTCAAAGCTATTAAGTATAAAAGCAATAGAAAAGGTACCTCCTCAGGAACAAGGCCAGGGATTTTATTCAAGACTGTTCCTTGTTCCAAGAAAGGAAAACAGATGGTGGCCTATACTGGACTTGTCTACTCTAAATACCTTTCTCATTGTGCCAAAGTTCAAAATGCTGACATTACAGCAACTCTTTCCCATGCTGGGCAAGGGGTCTTGGCTGGTCACTCTGGACCTCAAGGAGGCATACCTGCATGTCCCAGTCAGACAAAGCTGCAGAAGATACCTCAGATTTCTTGCAGGGACAGAGCATTATCAATTCTCAGCATTGCCGTTTGGCTTATCTACTGCGCCCAGAGTGTTCACGAAATGCCTGGCATCAGTAGTGGCACACTGCAGACTCCAGGGAATTCAAATATACCCCTACCTGGACGACTGCCTCATACAAGCAGACAACAAACAAACTTTAACAAAAAACTTGGACTATGTCATGCAAATACTACAGGCCTTGGGATACACAGTCAACATTCAGAAATCAAGACTATGGCCATCCCAACAGATTATCTTCCTAGGGGCCAAACTGGACACGCAAACACAAATGGCCTACCTCACAGAGGAAAAACAACAACAGTTACCAGAGTACTTCAAAGGCTTAGCACAGCTCTCCCAGCTGACTGCAAGAAAACTCCTGCAGGCCCTGGGATTCATGGCATCATGCATTCTTCTGATACCTTTGGCAAGACTTCATATGAGAAAGCTGCAATGGTATCTAAAAAGCTTATGGTCCCAACACAGCCAAAGCCTAGAGGATGTAATCCCACTTATTCCATGTCTGCAAAAAGAATTCTTGTGGTGGGCTCAAGCAAGTAATTCAAACAAAGGCATGTCTTTCAACAGGCCTCAAGCAGGACAAATAATTACAACAGATGCCTCAGATCATGGATGGGGGGTGCACATGGAGGGCAGATGCGTTCAAGGTCAATGGACACCAAAGGAAAGACATCTGCACATAAACCAAAAAGAGATGTGGGCAGTGATACATGCAATCGAGAGTTTCGAAAAATCACTGCAACAAGGACATTTACTAATAAGGACAGACAACACCACTGTCATGTGGTATATAAACAAGCAGGGAGGGACTCATTCATACCCCCTCTGCAGGCTAACAATGATTCTCTGGGAAAAAGCACTGAGTCTGAAGATACAACTGCAATCCCAGTTTGTGCCAGGCAAGGACAATGTACTGGTGGACAAACTGAGCAGAAACTTCTTGGATCCACACGAATGGATGCTGCATCCCCACATTTTCTCACAAATAACAAAGACATGGGTAAGACTGGACATAGATCTCTTTGCGTCTCACACGAATCATCACCTGGAAAAGTTCTGTACCAGGACCCACCATCCTCTAGCCTGGACAACGGATGCTCTTTCCTTATGCCTTTCCTCCTCTGCCACTGTTGACCAAGGTGATCCTGAAGATCAAAGCAGAACAACCAACAGGCATTTTGATAGCTCCAGACTGGCCAAAGCAACACTGGTACCCATTGCTGCTGAGCATAACTCGGACCAAACCGTGGCCTCTGCCCCTATGGTCCCTGCTCCTAACACAACACAACTACAGGACTGTTCACCAAAACCTGAAAACATTACATCTGACAGCCTGGAGGTTACCTTAACTCCTTCCGCTTCCACTCTTTCCAAAGCAGTTCAAGACATCTTATTGGAAGCACGCAGACCTTCCACCAGAAAAACCTATTCAGCCAAGTGGAAGAGATTCAGCATCTGGGCTGCCAACAGGGGTCAGGATACAACAGTACTGAGTATACCTCAGATATTGGAATACTTGGCAGAAATGTTTCACTCTGGACTCTCATATTCTTCCATAAAGATTCATGCCTCAGCAATCTCAGCAAGATACAATTGTGATCCACCAGTGTTCTCACATCCTCTGCTAAGACAGTTCCTAAGAGGAATAAAGAATATCAAGCCTCCCAGAAAACAACCAATTCCTGCATGGGACCTCAATTTTGTATTGGAAAAATTAACTCTTCCTCCCTTTGAGCCAGCAGCAACCTCAGAGATACAATTTCTATCATGGAAAACGTTTTTTCTGTTGGCAGTCACATCAGCAAGAAGAGTCTCGGAGATACAGGCACTCATGGCAGTACCTCCTTTCCTCATTTTCATCAGGACAGAGTCTCTCTAAGAACAAATCCTTCTTTCATGCCAAAGGTAATTTCCAGGGTGTCTCTAAATCAAGCTATTCACCTTCCTACTTTCTTCCCCAATCCTCAAAATAGAGGGGAAAGACTGCTACATACCTTGGACATACACAGGCAACTACGCTACTACTTGGACAGAACTAAGGCAACCAGAAAGTCTGACCAGCTGTTTGTAGCCTATGCTGCTGGAAAACAGGGAAAAGCAATCTCCAAGCAAACAGTTTCAAAATGGATTGGACACTGCATCAGATTCTGCTATTCTTACCATGGAAAAAGTGTGCCAGACAATATTAGGCCACATTCCACCAGAGCTATAGCCACATCCACAGCTTTCCTAAGAGGAGTGGCTACAAAGGACATTCTAGAGGCTGCTATATGGAGCTCAGTGCATACATTTACCAAACACTACAACCTGCCTTTATACTCCAGATCCCGAGCAGGCTTTGCTTTGGCAGTCCTGCAGGGCATTTTAGCTACACCATCCTTTTCTTAGCTCCATCCACCCCCAGCTTGGCTATGGTATTCAACCCATATGTTATGACTGCAGTTGCATTCTTGAAGGACATAGTACAGTTTTGTACCTACCATAAATGTAGATGTCCGATAGATATGCAACTGCAGTCAGATTTTCCCACCCTCCTACCCCTCTGCAACCTTCTTTATGGGTCCACTACCCCTTCCTATTAGCTGGGGGTATCTCCTATGGTGTATCTGTTTATTACTGTTGTGCATGTCTGGAATTGTTTATCCATTCACCAAATTTAGCCTTCCTAGGAGGGCACCTGGCATCTGGGGCAAGAAACACTGAAGAAGATGGCGTCGGCCGATGCCTTTATACTCCAGCCGTTGTGACGTCAGAGAGGAGGCGACACCAGCCGACGCCGGACCCAGACTTTGGAATTCGGCTGACCGAGGGCTGCCTGAGGCAGGACAACCCATATGTTATGACTGCAGTTGCATATCTATTGGACATCTACATTTATGGTAGGTACAAAACTGTACTTTATTTTTCTTGTTGTAGGCACCTTAAGTCTGGAAACAATCCTTATTACTTTCTGTTGTCTAAGTCATAGTGCTAAAAGTTTTTGTTATCTGGAGTTGTTATCAGCAAATCAGCCTTTCCAAACTCAAACATTAGTTGCTCTTTTTCTTATTCTGTGCGATTCCACTTTTTCTGCAATACTTTGTCAACCCCTCTAAATGATTCCCATTTTCCCCATACCTGTTTCTCTCTTATTTCTACCATGTTGTTAAACTCCATTTTCATTTTGTCTCATTCTGTAGCTATCCCATCTGAAGCTATTTCTATTTTCCCTAATAACTCTTGAATCATTTCTAGTACCCATTCCTTAAATGTCTCTTTTTAACTGGGAAGTAGGAACATGCCAGTGTCTCATTTTACCTCATTACTCTGCATCCTTATCTTAGTTTATATTGGTTCATGATCTAAAATAATTAATGGATGAGTGTCAGAGCTTTCAATTAAATACACATGGTCCTTTGAAATATCATTTACATCCAGTCTAGCCCAGTTATTGTACCTTGGAGATAATATGTAAATTCTGTCTGTGTTCCTTCAACTAAATTCACATATTCCATGCCAAATATTCTCTCCTGTTTCTTTATAAATAATACCATCTTTTGCTATATTTTCCCTTCTAGGTCCCCAGCAACACCCTTGCTATTGCAAATGTGGTCCCACCATTCCCTATTGAAAGCTTATTATTTCTCCCAATATTCTCTTTAGCTCCATTATAGTAGTTTTAGATGGAATAAATATATAAAAGCATAATTTCCACCTCCTTACTACCACACTTTTATCATTATTGTCTTTTTTCATCTTCTATCACTGTTGGAGCACCTCTAGCAGTCAACAATATTACTCTCCTTTTCCTTTATTCTGCTCAATGTCCACCCTGAAATCCTTTCTTTTTTAAACACCTTTATTGAATTATCATTTGTGACATAGGCAAACAAATATTTATATAAAAGAAAACAAACCATATTAACTTGTTCACAGTTATAAACATTATACATCACATATGTTTTGTACAATATAATCAGTCCAACATTACATAAATTGGTCAGTTCCTGCCTTTTAATGAGAAGAAAAAAACACAAACAGGGTGAGGTATCACCTCAAATGAAATAATGAAGTCCAAGAAAAAAGAGGTAGATACTCCAAGACAATCGAAGTCAACCAGGAACTTAAACCAAAATTGAAAAACAGTAAGCGCTTTCGCGTTGCTCAGAACGCTTCTTCAGACTTTACTAAAAAACAAAGGTACTTGCTGTACTTAAATACATAGAGCCAACCAATAGAACATATGCATTCAAAACAACCAATGAAAGCAATAGAAATAGTCACATGAAAAACTTCTATAGGGCATCTGTATATCCCAGAGCTTACAGAAGAAATACATGGAGATTATCACATAGTGAAAATTTCAGTAAAACATTGCTAAATATGTATATCCAATAAACATATAAATACTAAGCACTTAGATAAAAATATCTGTAAAAAGTAGTATAGAAAGATTAAAAATGTGTTAAAAATATATATGGTAAAGATAATATAGTAAAAAAAAAATATATATGTATGTGTATATAAGTGGGGGTGTGTGGGTAGGGGGGTGGGCTAGAAAATATGTATACACGTGCATAATAATGCTCATGCTATGGTTTGAATACATCATAGCAATAATATTATATATAAAAAACAAACTAAAATCAATGAAAGATTAGGTAATATCAATAATACCACAGAGATAGAAGAGATAAAATGGATTATTAAGTTTAGAGCTGACAAAGGACATGGGCTTAATGACAAATTGTCTATAAAACCCTTCTTAGCAGATAGGCCATTCAGACGTTAGTAGACACACTATATATATATATATATATATATATATATATATATATATATATATGTTTTAATATTGTAATATTAAGATTGATTTTAGTTTGTTTTTTATATATAATATTATTGCTATGATGTATTCAAACCATAGCATGAGCATTATTATGCACGTGTATACATATTTTCTAGCCCACCCCCCTACCCACACCCCCCCCACTCATATACACATACATATATATATACTTTTACTATATTATCTTTACCATATATATTTTTAACACATTTTTAATCTTTCTATACTACTTTTTACAGATATTTTTATCTAAGTGCTTAGTATTTATATGTTTATTGGATATACATATTTAGCAATGTTTTACTGAAATTTTCACTAAGTGATAATCTCCATGTATTTCTTCTGTAAGCTCTGGGATATACAGATGCCCTATAGAAGTTTTTCATGTGACTATTTCTATTGCTTTCATTGGTTGTTTTGAATGCATATGTTCTATTGGTTGGCTCTATGTATTTAAGTAGAGCAAGTACCTTTGTTTTTTATTAAAGTCTGAAGAAGCGTTCTGAGCAACGCGAAAGCGCTTACTGTTTTTCAGAAATAAAGGATTTATTCAATTTTGGTTTAAGTTCCTGGTTGACTTCGATTGTCTTGGAGTATCTACCTCTTTTTTCTTGGAGTTCCTGTCTTTTCTTAAACGTAATTCCTCCTACAAAACATTTTTTTCTGTATGTATAGTTCCCACAATTTATTTCCATTTTCTACCTTTTTCTAAAGATCTCATTTTCAATTCTTTTATCTCTTTTACAATATTTGCTACTTTGAGTACTGTTGGTTTAGACTTTGGTTTCCATTTTCTAGTAATTGCTTTTTGGCAGCCACCAGAATTAAACTTAACAAGGCCTTACTATGTTTAGGCAATTCAAACCCTGTATCCCAGCTCAAAAAAGTTATTTCCTTAGTCAAACCCTTTGCTCACCCAGCAGTACTGGTATAGTACTCTGTAGGGAATTTTTAAAGTTTGCCAACTCATTAAACTTCCAAAACATACCCCTTTCTTCCCCATCACATCTCCAACACTTGTCATCTACCTGAATAAAAATTCTTTGGATTCTGCTTGGCGTATAAAAATAGCTATGCAAACGCTTCCAATAAAAAAAAAACTAAATCTTCAAGACTCTGCTGCATATTTGGGAGCTATACATATGTCCTTGCATTGTTTTTTTTTTGTGAATTACTTAACCAGTCTTTCTTCCCAATCTTTTTTCATCTACTCTGACTCCTACAGTTCTTGTGCAATATTTTATATGCCCTACTAATTATTTCTTTTTTAAAAACAGCTTCTGTTTTGTATTCAAATAAAAACTCTACCAGTGCAGGTTTTTCAATTAGGATTCCCATATACTTTTCTCTTTGTCTATACTTTGATATCAATCCCTGATAGGGAAGGCAGTCTCTAGCCTCGTGTCCAAAAGGCCTAAAATCGTTTCTTTTTCAAATTTTATCCAAATGTGGAACATTGCTATTTGCACTCTGCACGTCTTATTCAGTACTCTCTACTTTTTACCTATACCTAATAAGGCTATTTATATTCCATGATAATATGGGCAGAGCAGTGTTATGGCAGAAAGCTATTATTCCCATCTATTATTTATACTTCTTTTGAATGTATATTTCCAACATTTAGCTTATATGCACACACTAATGTTTGGCAGGCTGATCCCTTTCCCTTATGTAGTTGCTTCTTATTTCCAGTTGAACTTATGTGACATTATTCAAGACTTTTTGTTTCAATGAAAACACTTGAAAAAAAATAGATTACCAGAATCACATTACACAAAAACTTACAAATAACACACAAAACTATGTACATTTTTCAAAAATGAAGTTTAGCCCTCCAGATGGGAAATTGTCCCCATTTGATGGTTGCATTCATAAGCACTACCTACTCTACAGTTAAGGTACCCATGATAAAGTACATGTTACAGCCTGTGTTCTCACTTGCACTGATAGCTATTTGTTATTTTTTATCTCTATTTACTTCCTTATATGAAATACAGCATGTGCGCTTTCAGTAAATATTAACTTTTTCCCCCTTAGAAAAGTACATTTGCTTCCTTTAACTAAATACAGTAAATTGTGCACTGTTATATTAAATATATTAAAATGTTAAGGCTGTTGGGTTGGCAACTATTTATACTAGTTATTCAGTTCCTACGGTTTTAAATTCATTTATTTTTCACTGAACTTCTTACTAATGAACCTTTTAACATTAATTACACTATAGGGTGTACATTTCACTCAGAAGACAGTGTTCAGACCTCTCCCAATTAATTGCTTGTGTGTGCAGACTTTTTGCTTCCAAGTAAAACAAGTTATTAATGAAAAACCTAGTAACTTTGCAGAAGCATGAAAGAATCCTTGTAGATTTTACTTGGAACACACCATTCATATCTCTCATAATTAATTGCTTGCATCTGTAGAATTTTGTCTCCTACTAAAATAATTTTGCTAATGAAAAATTAGCTAACAGCATTGCACATGCAATAAATAACTTATATTTCCTTGCCATTCATCATTTTTTTCTTATTTTTCCAAGCCTATTTGCTAAAAAAAGTATTTATAGCTTAAACTAAGGACACTAATTTATATATCCACCTCTTAAAAACAAGGGAAATTATTGTCGTACATCTATATATAATGAAATCAATTCAATTTATATTCCCTAGCAGCCTATCACATTTACTAACTTTAACTTGTTTTACAGCCTTTTTTACCTTGTTACATTAGAGCTAAGAAGTAATTTTTTGCTTTAATATCTTTGACCTATAACGCAGATACAGATAAGACTCTCCCACCACACATTTAAAATACCCTGACTGCGCACTAAAAAATTGCTTTACAATATAACGTGCAATTTTTAGCATGATTTTTTATACAAGTATTAATAAGAACAAAACTGTTTCCCCTTACAGTTATTTTTTCAGTCCTTAAGTGTCCTAAACATTAATGACATAAAGTGGGATATATGCTTTACAGCTAACCTTCCAGTTTATCACAGTCAACTAAATTCCAGTTTATTTTCTTGTTGCCAAGTTGCATTTCAGGGATCTAGCCCTATATCCAGTAGACTATTATTTTACAGTCTCCTGTTTATTCACTAATTTCACATTGTTGCTGCTCTTCCTGATCATCTCTGTTGCAGAACATCAGTCTCTGACTCAAGTACAATGTACCCTTGATTCTTCTAGCTGGCTCCTGTCCTCTTTTCCTGTCTGTCAAGCATTTTCCTTTGGAACAATGGAAAAAGTTTCACTAACATAGTCTCCTATGGTATTTGTTATTATCAGAAGAATGAGAGACAAGAATCTGCTTGTGCGTTCTGGCTTACTCTGTTCTGGATAAACTTTTTTATTTCCTATGTAACTTGTTCTGCCTCAAAAATGTCTTTGATCCTCCAGAAGTCAAATATTCTGAAGATAGTTGTATACAATAGCTGGAATTTCAAACTTTCTTCATGACATTCGCTGACTGCTGAGAAAAACTTGCTTCTATTCTGCCCTGATGTATAGCGAGTAATCCAAAAGAACTCTGCTGTCCCCAGTTTTTAATAACTTTCTCTTCTGCTGCAAGTTTGCCAGGTAAAGCTCTTTCTGCTGGTGTGATTGCAGCTTTTCTAATGTAGGTCTTACCTTTCTCATGGCCATATTTGGAGTATACACCTAATGTGTCCTATCAAATAACAAATCCTGTTATGGAACACCAGCCCAGTTAGCTTATTTGCACTTTTATAAAATGAATGCAGCAGAAAACCTCGGATTCTCTCCATGTGCTTCATATCCTAACCCTGCTATTGTTTGAAATGACTCTTTTTGAGAAGCCAAATGTTCAGCCAACCTTTTCTTCATTTCATCTTCTGATTTTTGCAGTTTTGAGTTGATCTGCATCACTGGCTAAAGTTTCTTTTATTTTTTCCAGCTTTTTTTATTTGACTTTATACATTCCTTTAGTTTTCACGTTTGAAAAACTTTGAGTGCATTTGATTTTTTTCCTTTAAATTACTGTAAACCATCCCTTGTACCAATGCTGAAACTCGAACTGCAAGATTCTTCTCAGCCAGTTTTCTCTTCTGCTTTCCTGGTTGATTTGCTTTTACTTTCTCCAAATTTCTTAACTGTTAATTACTAGCCAGCAACTAAATTTTACACAGATTGAAAGCTTTTATTGTTTTTTTTTAACATTTTCTGTTTTCACACTGGGAGAGCTCTGATTACGCTGGCAATTGGACACTTTGTCATGCTACTCAAAATGCTGAGTGCCACCATGCAGAAAAAAAGAGCAAATCTGGAACATCTGTCTTTTTCTTTAATGCTTGTTATTTGCAGGGGGCAAGCACCCTGCACCCACAAACTTATATATAGTAACTCTGAGATCACCATACCTCAGAGAAAAGGGAATATTCAAACAAATGGCTGTTTCACACTTAGATTATGCAAGTATTTTTTTGGCCATTCAGTCTCCGTGTTTCAGGACTTGCTGTAGCAGGACCTGACATTTCACGTGGTTACCGTTTTGTATGGGAAATGCTCTGCTTATTTACTCCTGTCAAACTACTTTTTCTATAAAGTGGTTCTGACATAGAGAATTCTGTTTTTGTAGTACACTAAACCATGATGGAATAAACAAGGAGCCACAAGCACGTTGATATCTTTTTAACTAATTTATTATAAAACAATAAATAACACAAACAACAGAGCTTTTCTCTCCATCTTTAATCTGTCACACAAGGAACAAGACTTTGTCAGATTGTTAAACCATATCAGTGTTAACTCTTTTAAATTGATAAAACACTCACATGATTATGCCATATGATAAAATTTCTTTCTCAAACTTTTTGAATAACATGTAAATTCATTGCATTGCTTTAATCCATTATCTCTATTCATATCAAGCTTGATTTGCTATATGTATTCCATATAATCCAATACTTCTTTCCTTTTCCCACCCCTTACATTTTTGGTGCATGATCCAACATAAAAAGCAAACTTTTTAAAACCCATATACCCATCAGAATTTTTACTTAAGGTAGTTAGGGAATTCTGTATCTTGATGGCTTATTTGCATTCCTACAGCTTTTCTTCAAGAGTTCTAATGGTTTGTACTGAAAATGATTCACAAATTAAGCACAGTGCCATATAAACCACAAAACATGATTTGTATTTGAAAAAAGTAGAGCTCCATAGGTGCACTGTGCGTTCTTACAAAATACTGTAGTTCCTTCATGAATGAATCTACATATAGTGCAATCCGTGCATTTGAAAGTATTATTTTTTTTACAGTAACATTTTTCACCATATCATCACTGCAATCGAAACAACTTTTTAATGTTTAGTGTACTGCGTGTGCATTTATGGGGTATGTACTACTTGTGTTCATGCTGTGACAACTTACCTGCCATTTCTTCTGTCAGCCTACTTCTACTTTTATGGATTGCTGTTGGGATTTTAATCTATTGCTTATGGATTTACCAGGTATATGTGTTGAGTGTGCAGTTGATGGCAAATTGGCTGCCATTATTCCTGTCAGGAAAAAATTTTATATCTAAAGTATTCCTACACGATTCTGTATATGGTTCATGAATTTATGGAGTATGTACGGTTTGTATTCACTCAGTAACAACTTACCTGCCATTTTCCTGTCAATCTAAATTTACATGAAAGGGATTCTGACAGGGGTTTATGTACTGCTTGTGTGTTTACTGGGCTATCAGTGTTCATGCTATGAGATCTTATTTGTAGTTTATTTCTGAGAGACTATTTTTTTATCTTATGGGGTTCCTGACAGGCTTTTAGTATACTGCTTGTGTATAACAGTGTTTGAGGACTTTATCTTTAGGTGTAAGTGTAAGTGTGCTGCTTATGTAAACTTTGGGCAACTTCCCTTCCGATTGATGTGTCCCAGTGATCCTTATTGAATCTGACACTTCCTCTTTGGTCATAGCAAGAATGCTTACCTGTTCCTTGTTGTTCTGACATCTTGAGTTCCTAGAAAGAAACCATTACTTAATTGCCAACCCTTGCTGTCTATGCTGGATAAATCTGTGCTTCTGCTGATAGTGGGTGCATCTGTAGTGGTCAGTAGTTGTTCCTCAGACCATGCACTTATTTTTCCAGTTTCTTCTTGTATAGTTCTTCAGGCTATCATAAACTGTGAGTCAGTTGTGTCGTTTTTGACAGTGTCTGAGTCTGGTCATGGGAAAACCATCTTTACTGGGCCACTGAGTTTTTTAGAGAATGCTACTGGATGCGTCCTGGGGAAGAGTCCTTCCTGTTCCTGTCAGTCATAGACGATACCTATCAAAGTTTTTTCTCAAATTACTGCTGGCATGAATGAGGTGCCTTTTGGGAATGTTTTGAGGTTCCCACTATTTTCAGGATATTTCTTTGCATATATTGTAAGCATATTTGCTTCATTCTGTTACATATATTCCTCAGGTGCCACCTTTGGAGAAGGTGTATATTACACAGCATATTTCAAGCCTGATTCACAGTCTACAGTCCCCATAAGATGGATTGGTAACAAGCTTCTGTTACCTTCCAAGCCTTACCATTTGGATTTAGAGGGGAACGTTTGGAGACAGATTTCCAGTGTGTCTTTAGCAGTTAAAAGTGTTTAGCACTCCTGCTACTGTTATGTTTTCTTAAACAATCGTGGGTATGATATCAAATCCTCTCACATGCCTAATAACAGCTAGAAATGTTAGGGTAGGAGCAAGAACAATCTGAAACCTTTCCAATAAAAAGACACCTTCAAGATAGCTAGGCTTACATGCCTTCCTTTTTCAGCCTTAATTTCTTAAATATCTGTCCCATCAACTGACTCTGTTCATTCTCCTTTGGCAATTGATGGTCACAGACTCATGGGGATTAAAAGTGATTCAGGTCAGAAACATTTGGAGCTGGATGCAAAAACCTCTTTTTAGTGGAGTTCCTTCTCACTTTCCAAACCGGACACAATTTTTCCTCTGGTTCTTCTGCTTTGCTTGCCCTAGGAGTCTTTTAACCAGTACCAGTTTTCAAAGGCTTGTATTCCAGAATGCTTTTGACAACATAGAACACCCTTCTTAGAGTCCAGTTATAAAATATTCCTCTCTATCAATCTTTAGGAAGATATAATATTCTAGATATCTTTGAGGAAGAGCCAATATTGTAGATATTGACCCTTTAAAACATGTGTTTTATACCCTTAAAGCTTTATGTTGCCGTGGGACCTATAAAATCTCTGACTTTCTCTAGCCTTGTCACACTACAAGTCTAGTTACAATATGTTTTGGGTTACATGTGTGAAACTGCACTGATAGGGACATCTTATATAGGCTCTTTCAAGTATCTCCTTGTTTTTCCTCTAATTCCAAGGTCAATCTTTGACTTAAAATATTTCAGAGTTTCTTTGGAGGGCAGTTCCTGTGAGAGTAAAGTGCAAGGCCTGCATATTTCTCAGACAGACCAGAGCACCCATTTTTACAGTATCACAGTGATGTGGCACATCAGCAAGCACAGGGACAAATGGCAGAACCCGTACTCAAACTGGATATGATCACTTAGGAATTAACTGTTCAGTATTCCTAAACCACCAAGTACCTTTCTTTTCATCAAAGCAAAACATAGTTGCAGACAAATTGATCAGAACCAGGACAGACCCTCACAAAGATAGTTGATATGAGTAGGTCTTCCAGGTATTGATTCAATTCTGGGGAATACCTCAAACAGATGTGTTAGACTCCTTTCAAAACATGCAATATATGCCTTTTCTTTTTAATCCCTTTCAAGATAATTTTCTTTATGCACGCTATCCTTTCCACGGATATAGAGAGTATTTTCTGGATATTTAGAAAGACTCTCCAAAATTTTTTTGTGGTAAATCCGTTATGGTGGAGTTGATATTGGTTCTTCCCTTTATGGAATTTGCCAAGGGCAAATACCAGAAGTTTCCTCAAGATCTGGATCTACTCACACAAGATAGGGGGCATTCAACTCATCCCAATCTATTACATCTTAAATTATCTGCCTGGATTCTGATATGTTTTAGGCATCTCTTTTTTGAAGATGTGCAACAGTTACAAAAGGAGGCAATAAGTCCTGCTACTAGAAAATCGTATTTGGATGTTTGGAAGACTTTTCTAGATGGTGCCTACCTAAAAGCCAGGGCCCTTTCTGGGATTGTACCACTGGTGCTGAAACATTTATGTGAATTACTAGCCACTGGCCATAGTACTACTTTGTTAAGGTACATCATATGGCCAGTTCAGCATGTCTGCCCATAGGTCCATCTCTTTTCTCAATGTTTTCTTAGTTAAACAGTTTATAATAGGAGTAATTAGCCTAAGATCCCCTTGTGAACAGGTTGTTCCTTCCTGGAATCCTACTTTATTCCTAGAAAAGTTAACCTCATCTTCATCTGACTCTGTACTCCTTGCATATTTAAGTTTTGTATGCAAAATGAGTGACTAAGTTGCAAACTTTCTTGGTGGGCAAACCATCTGTGGTCTACTTTAGGTGTAGGGTAACAGTAAGAACAATTTCCTCATTCATGACCAAGGTAATTTCAGAGTGACCTTGAATTAGTCCATCAATCTCCCAATGTTCTATTGTAACTCTCAGAATCATGGAGAAAGGATTCTTCATACTGTGGACATGCATAGACAGCTCAGGTACTGTCTTGACAGAACCAAGTCCTTTAGCAAAGCCAATTGGCTAGTTATTTCTTATGTTGGGACAAAAAGGAACAAACTATGTCAAACAGGCCATTTTTCAGTTGGTTGTCCCTGGCTTTCGCCTGTTGTTATATCCAGCATAATGAGCCATTTACAGGCAGTACCTAAGGCACACTCTCCATTGGCCTCATATTCTTTGATGTTATATTGGAAAAGGGTGGATTCTCAAAGCTTTTTAGAAACAGTTATGTGGTCCTCTATATATACATCTACAAGGAATTACATATTGGATTATTTGTTTAGATCGAGGACTGGCATTGCTAGGATAATTTTGGATCCATATTCTTCCTCCTCCCAGGTTGAATAAGCAGCTATAGTATTCTACCCATAGGTTACTACAGCACTGACAATGATGAACCCAGTACAGTTGTATAAGTTACATTTACCCATAATAACAGATGTTCAGATTCCACACTGCTGCAGTAACTCACCATCCCCTAGCAATCTGCTGAGTTATTGTTTTTTGATCAGTTCATGATGAGTATGCTACTTTTCTAGTAGGCAAGAAAGTCCTGAAAATTTTCCACTCTGACTGCTGACTTTCCATCTTCAAGGCTCTTCAGTTGGCAGTCAAGGTGGATCTGAGGGAGGGATCCACTGCTTTTTTGAGCTGGTCAGTTGCTGTGTCTTGGGCAAGATACAACCAATGGATGATATTCTTGAACTTTCTTTAGAATACTTACAAGAAACAGAGAGCAAAAAAAGATGCTCTTACTCCAGAAGAAAATGATCTAAGGGAAGACCTGTTTGATTTAGTAGAGATGGATAGACATATTAAGATAGATAAAAGAAATAGATTACAAAAAGTAAATAAGGCCCAAAATGTTAGAGCACTGGTACAACAGATGAATACAATAATCAGGACTGTTAGGAGAAATTCAGATGCTATAACAGAAATAAATAGACTGTATTACTATGGAGCTGAATTAATAATTGATAAAGTATTACCACAAAAACATAGAGTCTTAGATTAGTACTAGGCTAACTGCCCTTGTGGGACATTTTTAGCCTAGCTAATTACCCCATGTAAGAATCATCCCCCCCACCTTGTGTCTGTAAAGTAAACACCTTAACCATTATACCAGCCTCCCACCCTGAGAATTAAACCTTGCACCTTGTTTCTCCAAGATAAACACCTTAACCATTATGCCAACCCCAATCCCCCATAGGAGAATACTAGGCTAGCTAGCCTAAAGGACCTTTTTAATTCTAGCTAATAATCCGAGGTCAGAATTGAACCCTTTCGTTTATGAGGCAAAGACCTTAACCATTATACTAAACCCATACAGAAATAAAGGAAGGGATGGGAACAAGTAAAATGCCACCATGGAAATATCGAATAGAGAAAACTATAAAGCAATTAAGACAAGAAGTATCACTGTTAAAAGAATATAGAAAATAGAACAGATAATCAAAAATACTAAAAGAATAGCCATGCTAAAAGCAATGCACAGTATTAAAATCTACCAGGATTTATCACACAGTATTGCAAATAATAAACTTGGAAGGTATGCAGATGCAGATAAATATAAAGGAAAACTACAAAGTAAACAATTCATTGATGACCCCAAAAGGTGTTATAAAGAACTGGGAAGCAAAGTAAAGCAAAAGGAATAAAAATGCCACCAAAAAAGAAGAAATAAGACACACTTTGGAGAAATATTTATAAAGACCCTGCTGTGCATAACAAAGATGCTGAGTGGGAAGAAGAATTAAAAAGAAACAGTAAGGAGTTCTAATGTAGAGAATATGAAATGGAATGAAGCAATGGGCTGAGACATTGAGGCAAAATTAAGAAAAGCTCCTAAGGGGAAAACCCTAGGCCCATATGCAGTACTTAACTTCTGGCTAAAGATATTAACATCTTTATACAAAGATTTAGTCCTGACCAAGAATTACTTTTTTGCACATCCCAAACATATACCAGCCTGATTAATAATGGTGGAAAAATGATGCTCCTTCTTAAGAGTGAACCTGCAAGCCATCCTTAGATCTGTAACTTTCCTTCCAACCGTATACAAATTATATACTAGAATTGGTGTTGACAGAGTTTACAAAAAATAAAATCAGTTATGGCAATAGAACAAAAGGTAACAAAAGAAGTAATATGGAATAAATGAGAATTTGTTGCTAACCAAAGCAATAATAGATGCTTGTTTAAAGTGATCCAGGCTTATTAGAAATCTAACGTGTTTCAAGTATTTCAAAGTTACCTAGTTAAACGAGTGTTCAAATAATGTTACATAGTGAAAAAATTAATGATAAGGTGCTGCTTACTGTGATTCTTACTGTGATGGCTCCAAAGTCTTCTTAAGATAATCAGTCTTGCTGGTTGGGTTTTGCTGAAATCAAAGTCTGGTTATAGTTGCATTCACAGTCTGTTGCATACAGAAACTTGCAGAATATACACTGATGAGAGAATATACTTTGCAGCACCAAATTCAGAGCAGTAACAAATAGCTTTTTATAACAAAACCACACAGACTAAAGTTGCAGCTTCAGGTACTGTTCTACTTTACTTCTTTAACATGGATGATGTGAGAGATATAACGTTTACCTCGGAACAAATGTGTCCCTACCAAAACCTCTAACATAACTGAATTAATACAGATCTTATATACTATTCTAGTCATGCACACACATATAGATTTTCTCTTGGTATTCTATTTTGGAGAATTGCTCATCCTGTTGCAGATGCTGACTTGATGATATTGTTTTTAACAATGTTCTCTTTGTACGAGGTCAGATTTTCTGACAGTATGAATATCCTGCTTTTTCTTTGGTATTCTATTTTGATCTTTCTATGAGAACATCTGTTCTTGTGCAAATGCTGACTTCAAACTTTCTTACTTAACAGTGTCTTATGATGCAGATTGTTTTCCTGTTTGTCCAGCCTTTAAGGAACCAGATTAGCTTTTTTTTCCTGACAATGTGTAAACATACATCCTGTTTTTACATTTTTGCTCTTTACTGACACTGTAATGCATACATAAGAGATCAGGTTTTACATTTTTGCTGATTCTGTAAGAAAACATGTCCATTAAACAAAGTCCTTAATTTTCAAGCCACAGTCATTTAGTATGGATGCAAATCACATATTGCTAAACTCTATTTCTACATTTAAGCAAGCTTTATTTTAGACCTTATTTATGCTACATATTCGTAGCAGAATTACTTTCAGCCTTAATATTTTGTTGAGCATACTGAACACATACCTTTACATATATCTCTTCATCATACTGTAAGTGGCATAGAACATGTTAATTTTTTTTCTATGCTTGCATAGAAAGGAGTTAGTTGCTGTATGCAGTGTTATTGAATAGTGAAACTCACATACTGGTCTGAAATTACTTTTTGTTTAATAACAAGACTATGGCACTTTTTTGTGTCTTTCTTACACTAATGTTCAATATTTCTGCATCTGTTACTTTATAAAATGTTGTTTCTGTAGTGATTAAGTAATTGCTAACTTGCATAACTGCCCCTTAGTATGCAGTTCAAACCAATTTTTCCTGTCTCTCTGTGTGTCTTACTGACAGTCTCCTGGAGATCACCAGCATTCTGACATGCAATACTGTGTCACTGCTGCCTCAATGTATATTCTTGAAGACTGCATTTGTTTGTGTTTTTCCTACTAAGTAGTTTCTTTTCACTCAATCCCGTCTGTTCTGTCCAGTGCTTATACTGCTATTTCTGTTTTGCTTACATTCTTATTTTGTATTTTATCTTATTTTCTAGATGTCCCTTCTTGAAACTACCTCTCGGCATCTCATCACAACCAAAAGAGCAGAATCAAAAGTCCACTGTTTGTTTCACAGTTAAAATAAATAATGCTTTCTGTGGAGTTTCCCCAAATAAGATTACACAGAACAGCATAGTATGTCCACAAATGTATATTTCTGTCCGCTAATCCAATTAAATACCTAATTAAGTTTTTTTAATTAGATTTAAAATTGTGTATTATAGTATAAACATTCCAATTTTATATTATCTGTAAGAGGTTTGCACATAGTAAAGGAACGTTGGCAAGAAACTATTGGCCTTCCCTCCCTACATATTTCTTTCTGTCACCAAATACCTCACCTCAACTTTCTTTTGTTAGTTCCAGATATAATCTTCACTCTGATAAATTATTGTTTTTCCTTTTTACCACTGCTACAGAGTATAAAACATGACTTTACACCAATTTCCTTTCTCAGCAATAAATAGATCTACTTGACCTAGCCACATCATGTATTAAATATATATATACACTGTATTCTCAACTACTAAATGCATATATAGCAACTTCACTGATATTTTTTTCATTTTCCTTCTTTATTTTCTCTCACTCTTACCTTGCAGAGTGGTTCAACCCGCTCTATTCACCCTCGCTTCTCTTGAACTCAATCTGCTCCCCTACCTTACCCCCAAATTCCTCCCACCCCATCTACTCTGTCTTTATACATAACTTGTCCCACCCACTCTAATTTTTCTATCATCACAAGCAATTCACACCCATATTTCCATAACTCCACCCTATCATTACTTTTTTTGCCTTTGCCTCATTCTGTCTCTTTCAACCCATTTCCATCAACTTAATCAATCCATTATATTCCTGTTTTAACCATACAATGCTGTATTTCCATAGAACATTACTCATTCTGTTGCAGTGTTCTCTGTTTTCCATTGCTACATATTACATTTCCACCTTAACACCATTCCTACACCCATTTAAAAACACTTCTTTCAATCCTTCATCTTCTCCTAAGCATACTCCAAGCTATTCACAAATCTCACCCAGTTTACTTACTACCACTGTTGTCAACAGCCCTAAAATAAAATTATTGCATAACAATTCAAAATCCCTTTCATATAAATTTCATATTTACTTGAAGCAACACACTGTCAATATAAAAAAAAATCCATGCATTTTACTCTTATCCTCCTTTCTGGAGGTATACATCCTAACCCAGGTCTTTCTCCTACCCTAGCAACCTTATCTAGTTTCAAAAAACTTCACTTAGCTACAATTAATTTTCCGAGCATCTGTAATAAAATAACAGACTTTAATGCTTGGAATTCTCAATAAATGTAAGATGTCTTAGCAGCCATAGAAACCTGGCTAAAACCAAATATAAAATATTCTGAATTTCTTTTGCCAGACTATAACATTATCCAGGCAGATAGAACTCATAAAAAGATGGTGGTATTGTACTATTCTATCCTAACCACTTTCATTTCAGTTCTTCCTTTAACGCTATCCTTAATTTTGGAACTGCTGAAATACTCATTACCTTCCTTCAAATAAATGCTTCCAAAAGTTTTTGCATAGTTGTAATATTTATTCCCCTGGCCAAAATACCCCAGTGTTAGAAAACATCCTATCCTGGATATTCTCTACAGTTCTCAATGAAGTAATAATCTTAGGAGATGTAAATATAAACTGGGAAAAATTAACATCAGACGCATGGGTTTCTCACAACTCATAACAGCACCAACTAGATATGACAAAACTATCACACATGGATCTATACTAGATTGGATTTTGTTCTCTGACCCCAAAAATTTCCCATTGCTGGCAACGTCCCATGTACCATAAGTGACCATCTACCAGCCTGTATTTACAGATATATCACCTATAGCCCACAGGAACATCATTTTAAAATGACCCATGATCTAAATACATTTAACCATGACTCCTTTCTCAATGGATTACAGTCTATAAACTGGACTGTTTTATTGTGCCTAACTTTAGATGATACAGTTGATTACTTCAGTAATGTATTCATAAATATCCTAAACAGTCTTGCTCCACTTCACTTAAAAAGAATAAAAATCAGTCATGCTTCTTGGCTAACAAAAGCAACCAAACATTAATGGCAGATAGAAGTAAAATACAGACAAATTGACTAAAAAATAAAACTACTCCCAACCTGCAAAACTTTAGGTGCCACCACAAGCAGATAAAAAAGAAAGTAATAAAAGACAAAATACTTCTACAACAACCGTCAGACTACAAATAAAAATAACCACAAGAAATTTGTGTCTACCATTAACTCCATACTCAACAATGGCACCAAAGCAAGTCCCAACAAAAATCCAGATAAGTCCCCTATTCAGACAACCGTCAGACTACAAATAAAAATAACCACAAGAAATTTGTGTCTACCATTAACTCCATACTCAACAATGGCACCAAAGCAAGTCCCAACCAACATCCAGATAAGTCCCCTATTCAGATTTCCACTATCATTAACACACATTTTATTGATAGCATAGTTAACTTAATCCCATTAAATCCCAACCTACTCACACCAAAAAATCAATGTTCCCCAAATAATACCAAGAACACCTCCCCTCATCTAGATTGGTCTTCTATCGCTTCTCTAGCTTCTCTTTTAATAGTCATCATGTGATATCCAAATATTGATACTCCAGATTTCTCTCTGCACCCATTCTCTGTTACTGACATTAAAAAATTTTTACATAAACTTAAACCTGGCAAAACCCTCAGCTGATAACCTTCGTCCTGAATACATCAAACTAGCAGGTGATACTATAGCTTGTCCAGATAGCATTCTCATCAGTCAATTCATCACTGAGCTGTATGATCCAACAGTATGGAAAAAGTCTTACATCATTCCATTGCACAAAGGAGGTAATTCAACTGAGGTCAGTAATTTTTGACCTTTTGCTGTCTTATCTCCTTTGTCCAAAATATTAGAGAAATGCATACACCAGCAATGTGTCAAATACCTTCTGCAAAGCACTCTTCTAACTTCCACCCAGCATGGTGTCAGGCCAGTCTATAGCACTACAAAAGCCCTACTTTCTTTCACAGACACTGTAAACAAAGCTAGAGACTCTGAGCCATTTGTTTCCTTATTGTTTGTTGATCTCTCTAAAGCTTTTGATACTGTCTCCCATTCTAGACTCCTGCCTCACCTCTCTTACCTTGGGCTCTCATTCCCCTCAGTCAGTTGTTTTTTCCAGCTATCTGTCAAACAGGCAACAATCTGTAAAATGGCATGGCTCCCAATTATCCTACCTCCCAAATATCGCTGGTGTTCTGCAAGGCTCCATACTTGGGTCACGACTTTTTCATTTTCATAAATGACCTTTGCGTAGCATCCTGTAATTGTTCTTTAACCCAGTATGCAAATGGTTCCACTATCATCTGCTCCTCACAGAACCTGCACCCTTACAACAAATAAGTCAACAGCAGAAACAGCAAAAAAGGACTAGACAGCACGGCTAAAAACAAATACAATATTTATTCGATAAGCACTTTCAAGCCCTTACGGTGCTTCATCAGATCACATACATGCAGATAAAACTCAAGGCTTTTGTATACACCAACAGATACTAATTAGACATCACCTAATCAGTTAATTACAAAGAGCACGAGATTTCAAGGCTGGTTTTAAAGGTATAGTCTCATTCAATGTTACATTAAAGAAATTCCCTCTGCACGAAAGGCAATTGCACAGCCAGTAATATGAAATCCAAAAGCCAAAAGATGAGCCAGCAGACTGTGAGACTGAATTAATATTTATTCAATGAAAAAACAAACCAGTTTCGGCTGGTATACACTACAGCCTTCCTCAGCGTAACTAAAATTAATTGAAAATAATCCTTTTATAGATGTGTTTTAATTAAGTCAAACATGTGATTGGATAATCAAAATTATTCATTTAATCCAGGTGGGAATAAACCCCCCAGTTTAACAATCCACTTCTTTACTTGAGTATCCAGAATGGAATTCCATCCTGCTTTGTTAGATTTATTACCTTTTATAATGTCAGTGACCATAAAACTGAACTTGGCAGATAAATGTTTGGTAAAATGTTTAAATAGAGCACTACTTGTTTTTTGTTTCTCAAGTCACTAGTGTGTTCAGAAATTCTTAGTCTAAGTGGCCGTGAAGTTTGGCCTATATAGAAAGCACCACAGCTGCACGTAGCTAAATAAATCAGCCATTCACTGCTGCAATTGGCAAAAAAGTTAATGACATAAATTGTGCCGCAGTTCTTACTTGTAAATTGTTTGGACTTAAAAACTTTACTGCAAGAGTGCAATGACCACATGGATACCATCCCGTGAGTACCTCACCCGTGAGTGTGGTTTGTACTTCTTGAAAGGATGTTTTGGAGTGTGAATGTTTATAATGATTGAAGTGTGAAGCTAGATTTCTGTCCTTACGGAATGAAAAATAACATCTGTTTGATAGAACATTAGATAGGTTGTGATCACTCTGTAGAATATTCCAGTGTCTTTGTACACTATTAATTAACAAATCGGAATTCCTACCATAAGTAGTGACTAACCTGGTAAGTGACAGCCTATGTTGCTCATGTTGTTTATATTCCAAAAGGTCTTCTCTTTTTAGTGTATTGGCCCAATTACTGGCCTGTAGAACATGTCCCATCTGATAGCCCCTATCCCTGAATCTGCGAGTCAGATCCTGTCTGTATTCCTAAAAAGTGGAATCCCTAGAACAAATACGTTTCATTCTAATGTACTGGGATTTGGGGATATTTCTTGTTATGTGAGGTGGATGAAAGCTGGATGCATGGAGGAGAGTGTTATATTGGGGATACTTCCAGAAAACTTCAGTACATAAAGTGTGATCTGATTTCCTAGAGATAGAAACATCAAGAAAAGTGATTATGTTTAAGTCAAAGCTAACCATGAAGTGTAAACCCCATTTGTTTTCATTTAAGTATTCAATGAATTCAGACAAATGTTCCACATCCGCCCTCCATACCATCCAGCAATCATCCAAATAACGCCTCCATATGTCCATCTCTGTCAGGTTCAAATTATGGCCTGCATCGTAAATAAGCTGTTAGTCAAAAAAGGCCATAAAAAGGTCAGCATAAATGGGGGCAAAGGATGCCCCCATAGCCGTACCCTTAATTTGCCAACAGCAGGTGTCTTGATAGAAAAATTCATTGTTAGTTAGAACTTGCTCTGTCAGGCCTACTAGAAAAGTATTGAACTTTGGCTGATACAATTGTGATTTATTTAACCAGTATTCAAGGGCCTCTAGGCCAGCAGCATGAGGAATGTAAGTATCAAGGGCACTAACGTCTAGAGTACACATCAACCATTCAGGTTCGAGTTGGGTAACTGAGATGATTTTCAGAAATTCAGTGGTATCTTGTATGCGTGACCTGACCCACTTCAATAAAGGCTTAAGATGTTTGGTAAGAAATAATGACAATGGCTCAGTAATAGAGCCTCTTCCAGACACAGTTGGTCTCCCAGGTGGTTTAACAGGATCCTTGTGTATTTTGGGCAAAAAATATATATACTGGCTCATGCGATCTTTGATGGTAAGCTGTTGCCTGACTTCACGGCCACTTAGACTAAGAATTTCTGAACACACTAGTGACTTGAGAAACAAAAAACCAAGTAGTGCTCTATTTAAACATTCCACCAAACATTTATCTGCCAAGTTCAGTTTTATGGTCATTGACATTATAAAAGGTAATAAATCTAACAAAGCAGGATGGCATTCCATTCTGGATACTCAAGAAAAGAAGGGGATTGTTAAACTGGGAGGTTTATTCCCACCTGGATTAAATGAACAATTTTGATTATCCAATCGCATGTTCGACTTAATTAAAACACACCTAAAAAAAGGATTATTGTCAATTAATTTTAGTTACACTGAGGAAGGCTGTGGTGTATACCAGCCGAAACCGGTTTGTTTTTTCATTGAATAAATATTAATTCAGTCTCACAGTTTCCCGGCTCATTTTTATAGCCTCATTCAAACCATAATCTTTATCAGCCTGTAACATTATCATCCATCTTAATTCACAGTTTTCAGTTTTATTTTCCATGTCCCCAAATCTTAGATTCATGGACATGAGTTGTAAGACAATGAATTTAAAGGAATGTACTATACCATAAGAGTTAGCATTTTTAGCTAGTGCACTTTTGCTTTAAGATTTATGTATATCGCACACATGCTCACGAATCCGCTCTCTCAAAGAGCTGTTAGTTTTACCTACATAAAAGCATGGACAAGCCACACAGGTAACTAAATAAATCAAGTTTCTACTACAACAATCTGCATACAATATAGGGGAATATTGTTTGCCTGTGGTAGGGTTAACAAAATGTTTAATCTGAAGCTATGTAAATACATGCTATACATGTTCTACAACGAAAGGTCCCTGTATGCTGCAATGGATTCCCAGAACCAACATGACTCTTATAGCACAGTATACGTTTAAGGGACTTCCTGTTTTTAAAAAAGAAGCTTGGCTGTTCACCCACGATCTGTTTAATTTTCTCAGCTGTTAAAATCGGCCAGTTCTTCTTAATGATCTCAGACTATGCTAACATCACTAGAGTAAAACAGAGAAACCCCAACATTGCACCTGTTATTAAAATTAATATTCTGTACTGCAACAAAGACACCATTAACATCGCTGTCAGGAGAAAAATACAGTCTAGGTCTACTGGTTCTAAAGCCATGTGCCTCCTATATCAAGGGGTCTACTTCCTTTCTAGGATAACATGTCCTGACAAAATCTCTATGTAGTTCAGTGATTGCACCACCAAAACCACAATCATCATTACTTAGCCTAGATAGTCTCATACAGTAACTCTTTAGAATATTGTTTTATATATATGGATCTACTTCAGTAGATCGAACTTTTACTAGGTCGAGCCACATATGGCCGAGACCATATGTTCGAACTCGTAAAAGTTCGAACACTGAATTAAAACCACATAAAACCAAAAAAACACAAAACTAAATGTCAATAGCAGGGGGCTGTGCTCCTCTGCACCCCCCCTTACTTAAATATACCAACTCCAAGATCGCACTACATTGCGGAAATGGGAAATCTTCTCTTTCCGCTCTGTACGGAGACCTCCATTCAGTCAGATCGGACTTTTACAAGTTCGAACATATGGTCTCGGCCATATGTGGTTCGAACTTATAAACGTTCAATCTACTGAAGGGGACCCATATATATATATATATATATATATATATATATATATATATATATAGATATATGTAGTGGATACAAAACACACTCCTGTTAAAATGTCAGGTTTTTGTTTGTTTGAAAAACAAAAAGATTTGTTAGGGGAACAATATAAAAAACGTACAATAATCTGGTTGCATAAGTGTGCACATCCTTAAACTAATACTTTTTTGAAGCACCTTTTGATTTAATTACAGCATTTAGTCTTCTTGGATACAAACCTGCCATCAATTAAAGAGACTCTGGTTAACCCCAAATAAAGTTCAGCTATCCTAGTAGAATTTTCCTGACATTTATTCAGTTGCCTGCTACAGCAAAAGCCATGGTTCATAGAGAGCTTACAAAGTATCAAAGGGATCTCATTTTTGAAAGGCATCAGTCAGGAGAAGGGTACAAAAAAATGTCCACAGCATTGGATGTACCATAAAACACAGTGACGACAGTCATCAAAAAGTGGAGAAAATATGGGACAACAGTGACGTTGCAAGAACTGGATATCCCTCCAAAATTGATGAAAAGACAAGATGAAAACTGGTCAGAGAGGCTGCCAAGAGACCTACAGCAACACTGAAGGAGCTGCTGGAATTTCTGGCAAGTACTGGCTGTGTACTACATGTGACAGAAATCTCCTGTATTCTCCATATCTCCGGGCTATGGGGTAGGGTTGCAAGATGGAAGTCTTTTCTTACACAGAAAAACATCCAGGCCAGGCTAAAATTTGCAAAATTTCTTTCCTTCTCAAAAAGTTTTATTTGGCTAGCACCTACGGAAAGCGCTAGCCAAATAAAACTTTTTAAGAAGGAAAGAAATTCTCTTGTCCACTTCTTATCCATAGCGAAGTGAAGACTGTCTGTGGAGCGAGGTGGTTGATGTCTGTTTAAGTGCCGAATGGCTCTGATAAGGTTTACGTAACCTGAAAGACTTTGTGTGACTGATAAGAACCTAGATATAGCCTTGTTTATGCAAGGCATTGGTATCTGCCTTTGTACCCTTCCAATACTTTTATTATTAAATATTTTATAATATTTAATGTGTCGAGGATATTGGTTACCCTCGAGCACTTTCAATAATTCCCTGTGGGCAAGCACTATATTCGCATAGTTGTTGGCGCATAATGTTTCCATGGCCACCCCTCATCACTGTAGGTAATACTTACCATCAAATAAGAACACATTATTCTGAAGAATCATCTCTAAAAGCATACATATTAAATTAATCTGACTATTAGAATAGTCACTGTTGTGCAAAAGAAAAGATCTAATAGATTTAACCCCTACATCATTTGGGATGACTGTAAAAAGTGAGCACACATCTAGTGTCACCATCAAACAGCCTTGAACCTCTCTGTCATTGTCAGTGCACTGAAACAAGTTTTGCAAAAACTTAGTATCCTTAAGTACAGAGGATATCTTCTCCAACACTGGTCTCAACCTTTTCTCTCTATATATGGAAAAGGTGTCAGTTAGCCAACCACGGTCCCAAACCATCAGTCTCATGGGTGGCCTTAAAGGATCCTTATGAATCTTGGGCATACCTTGTAGCACTGAAACTAGTGGGTGCTCAACTATCAAAAATTTGTAAAGATAGAAATAGATCTACACATCAACATATCATAAATTATTGCATGTAATTGCTTGATTAAGTTATCAACTTGATATTTTTGTATCTGTATTTATGTATTGCTATCACCTAACATCTCATTCATACTGTCAGTATAGAAATATTCATCCATAACCACTATTGCACCTCCTTTGTCTGTTGGTCGAATGTATATAGCATCACACTCTTGTAGTTTTCTGATGGCTGCAAACTCACTCTGAGTCAGGTTAAAAAACCTCTTGCTTGCTTGTGTATCTGCCAATCTATTAACTACATATGTTTCACAAGTTCTAGAGAAGACTTCTAAGAGTGGTTGTAGGGAGGGAACAAAAGTGCTCGGCTTCTGTGTCTCTCACATCATGTGGAAAGATACAGTTAAGTGTGACATTCCTAACAAATAATTTCAGATCTAACATTACATCGCATATGTCAGAGTTTAAATTACCCAACAGGCTTTCTCCTCTTTGGAAGTACGGATAAATGATGCTCAAATATTACTTAACCCTAAAACAACTAAACTCATTCTGTTCATACCCAGATCTTGTCATGAGGATAAATCAGACTTTGAAATCCAATCCCATAACACTAAAATAATGGAAGTTGTCCCATCTACCAAACTCCTTGGTGTAATAATTGATGATTATCTAAAGTTAGATCTCCATATTCAGGACAATATTAAAAAACACAACAAAAATTATGTATACTATACAGGCACAAATGTTATCTAAACAAACATACCAAACGTACATTAGCCTCCATCTGCATATGACCTTCAGCCTGTGTGCTGCACCTATTCTCACCATCCTCCAAGTCTCACTTAAGTCCAAACTTGAATCCTGCTCCAACAAAATAGCTAACTTTGCTACCAGTTCTACACATCTCATCCATCACTGTATTCTCCTACATTCCCTTCACTGGCTTGAGCTACTTCAACAACTAACTTATCTAGAGTTTATAACTGCTTGTAACATAGTTTATAAACCCACTGCCTGCCCTACCTTCCTCCATCTTCTCCAAACCTGTAATCCCACTAGAAGACAGACAATTTCTTAAACTTTATGAACCCAAAAATTCAGCAGGTAAAAGCCTCTACTTATTTTTCAGTAGCAAAAGCCTGGAACAACCTCCCTGCTAACATGAGACTTAACCCCAATCACATTGCCTTTAAACCAATTTAAAAGAATTTGTATGTAAAGCATGGAACTGCTCTTGCCCTAAACCTGGATAAAACTCCATCTTCCCCTTTTTCTTCTTTACTCCTTTAACCTTCACATACCACATTGATTTCCCCATGTTGTACCTCTCCAAACCAAGTTAAACCCTCTCTTCCTACTGATATCTATACATCAGCCAAATATAATGCTAAAATATACAATTAACCCCATAAAGTATATATTTTACCTACTATCTATCTAAATCTCCTATTCCTTTTAACATCATAAATTCACACCTCACTTCTTTTACTTTTCCCTTGCCATCATCATCATCATTAACCCCCTTTTTCCCATTTTTCTACCCATGGCGTCAGGGTGTTTAACTGCCACCATCTCTCTTGATTCAGTGCCACACTCTTGCCTTCTTTGACACTCATGCGCAACTGTCACAGATCTTCTATGACACAGTCCATCCACCTCTTTGCTGGATGCTGTCATTTCCTCTTACCTTTTTTCCTGTCTGTCTCAAATCTTCTTCACCAGATTGTCTAATGCTTTTCTGCACATATGCCCAAATCACAGTAATCTCTTCTGCAGATGAGGCTAGTTTGGCTTATGTTCTTATGTCCTCATTTCTTCGTGTGTCCCACAGTGTGCATCCTACCAACCTTCTCAGGCACTTAATTTCCATCATCTCTAACTTCATCAGCTGCTCTGCCTTTACTGCCCATTTTTCTGTACCATACAGTAGTACTGATCACACCACTGCTTTGTACTAAATATGATTGTAAATTCTTTTTTATAAGACCCGTTGCTCCTACTACTATTGGAACGGTCTGGGTATCTTTCTTCCACATGGCTTTCATTTCTGCCTGCAGATCAAGGTATTTTATGACTTTGTGTCTCTGTGTATGCACTGTAGTCACTGGGTGTGGCGATTTCAGTGGTCAGTGCTACTTTTGTCTTCTTTTCTTGGACCACTATATCTGTTTTTCTAGAATCTATCTTTTGAACCGTTGGTATTGGGACATCCCATGTGATATAAACGTCATTGTTTTCTTTCATTCTTTGTGGCTCATGTTTCCAGTGTTTTTCAGCCACTTCGATACCATAATGTTTGCACAATCTCCAGTGTAACAGTCTCGCCACATTATTATGCCTTTAGGTATACAGTCCCTCTGCCATTAGTGTGCCACAACCAGCAACAAGGTGTGTGACTGTTTCCAATTCGGTTTTACAAAACCTACATATGTCTGTTTCTCCCACATGTTCAATGGACTACTTAAACCAGCGTGTACATAGCCTACTATCTTGGGCTGCCAATATTAACCTTTCATTTTTTGATGTGAATTCACCTCTCCATAACCATTCCTGCTTTCGTTCTTGATCAACATGAGGCTCTTCCAGAAGTTTTCTATACTTGCAACTATATTTATTTTTTTTCCACATTTCTTGCCTTCTCATCTGGTCCTTCACCTTCTATTCTTTCTTTTGTTTTTTAGCACATTCAGTTGCTGCTTGGCTTTTATCTACTTCTGGTTTGATTTCCATTCCTGCTTGACGTCGATATGCTTCTGCTAAATTAAGCAGAAATGTCATCTTAGATTTATTCTCCTTATGTTTCAAAACTTTCACTACATTTGGATCTTGTGAGGTCAGTAGATATGTGTGGAGTCTCACGTTTACAGCTCTATACATGTAATCAATTTCAAGGAAGCCCATCCTTCGGAACGGGGAATATATAATCTTGGTATACACTGATTTTTATAAATTGTTTGGTGAGCATGAAGCATCCTTGTTTTAATATCCAGTCTATCCAACACTTTATGGGGCCAATCAATCACTCCAAAACTATAAGTTAGGACAGGAAGAGCAAACTGATTTATGGCTTGGATCTTGTTCCTAGATGTAAATGCTGTTTTCAGGATTAATTTAAGTCTTCTAAAGTATTCCTTACTGAGCTTTATTAGCATTTGTTCATATTTTATTGCTGATCCTTCATCAATTCCCACATATTTATACACTCCCTCTTGCTCAAGTTCTTTTATATCACATTCTTTCCCCAAAATGATGTTTTCCTTTTTTAAAGGTTGCTTTTGCACATTTATCAAGACCAAATGACATTCCAATATCATCTGAAAAACTTTTGACAACCTGCAGCTGTGCTTTCAGGTCCTCATCTGATGAGCTATACAGTTTTAAATCATCAACAAAGAGAAGATGAGAAGTCATTAGACTTTGTTGTTTTCTAGAAGCCAAATTGTAGCCGTGGCCTAAGCTAAGTAAACAGCTTAATGGATTACTGGCAAGGCAGAATAGCAACAGTGACAGAGAGTCACCCTGGAATATCCCCGTTTGAATTTTTATACCTGGGATAATAATCTGTCCTTTATCATGACATAATTTGCAAAGTGGTCTGCCACTGTTTCATGGTTACTGTAATGTAGTCAATCAGTGTAGGGTGTCTTATACATTTTTAAGCACTCTTTTATCCATGAATGTGGGATACTATCAAATGCTTTGTTGTAGTCAATCCATGCCATACTTAGATTCTTCCCCTTCTTATAGTTCTCCACTATAACTTTAACAGCAAATGATCTTTTGTTCTATATGACTTTCTTTTATTGCTCTTTTGTTTTACTGCCATAATTGAATTTTCTTGTAAATGACTGTAAACTCTGTCGGCGTCAATTTCCGTGTATAGTTTATACGTCATTGGAAGACAAGTTATCGGTCTATAATTTTTAGGGTAGCTTGCAGGTTCACTCTTTAAGTAAGAACATTGTTTTTCCTGTTGTTAACCAGTGCGGTGTGTGTTCGGGGTGTGCATATATATAGTTCTTACTCATGGCTAAATCCTCATGCAAAGAAGTTCACTCTTTAAGCCAAAAGTTAGGTACTGCATCTGGGCCTGGGGTTTTCCAGTTAGAGGCTTCTCTCAACTTTGTTTGAATCTCTCTCGCTGTTATTTCATCCCATTTCATATTCTGTATCTTTAAACTTCTTATTCTTTCTTTTACTTTTTCTATCCATTTAGCATCTTTGTTATGTTCCACAGGATCTTAATAGATACTTCTCGAAAATGTATCTACTTTATCTTTTTTTGGCGGTCTTTCAATTACTTTTATTTCCCAATTCTCTATAAAACTTTTTGGGTCATCAATAAATTGCTTATTTTGTGCTTTTACCTTATATTTATCTTCTTATCTTCTAAGTCTTTCCGCCTGTTTTGAATTTTTTAGTTTGTTATCTCCAATAGTGCATAATAGAGCCTGGTCTGTTCTAATACTCCGCATTGCTTTTATCACATCTATCTTTCTTAGTATTTTTGTTGATCTATTCCCTTTTCTGTAATCTTCTAACAATGACACTTCTTGTCTTAGCTGCTTTATAGTTTTCTCTGTTCGATATTTCCATGGTGGTATTTGCTTTCTCCCCCTCTTTTCCCACGCTACCCTGTGTTCCTGTGGTAGAACTTTATCAGTTATTAATTTAGCAGCACAGTAATATATTCTGTTTACTTCTGTTATATCACTTGGATCTCTATGGACAGTCCTAATTACTGTGTTTATTTGTTTTGTCAAGCTTCTGACTTTTGGGGTTTTCTTACCTTCTGCAGTCTATTTCTCTCATTGATCTTGATATATCTGTCTTTGTCTATTATTAAATCAAGGAACTATTCTCTTAACTCATTTTCTTTCATACTGAGGGCACATCCCTTGTTTTCCGTTTCCTGCGAGTATTTTATAGAAGGTTCTTTACATCTTCCTGTGGCACATTCTCTTCATTTTCATCCTTTGTCAGCTGTTGTTCTGTCATATGGGAACTCACTGGCCTACCACTCGTCAACATTGACAGCATCAGAGTTTCCTGTTTCTTTCCTTGCTGTCTAGCTTCAAATGAATATTTACACTGGTTTCCTGTGGAAGGATCCAAAATATCTTGATATGGCACCTGACCAATTGCTTCCTGTTCCACTGGTTTCCCTTTAATTTGGATATCCATTGCTCTATCCTGTTGTGGTGCTTTCTGCATTTGATTTACTACACTGAATCCTTCTCTTTGCAGTTGTTCCATAACCTCAGTTTCTATTTCTTTGAATTCTCCATTACTAATATATTTTTCTACTTTTCCTCTTAGTCTTCTTATTTTTTTGTATTGTAAAGTTTTCCATATCTGGATTCCTTTCCCTATATTTTTCTTCAAATATCTTTGGTGCTGCTCTTTTTTTATTGGTTAGTTTTGCTTTCTCCTTTGCATAAATATTACACCATATTAAATCTCTTTTCCTTTCCCATGTCCATATTTCTTCTTCACATGTCTCCTGATCTTCTTGCTTTTCCTTATTCTGGGGACTCACTCCATCATACTGTGATGTAGTCTGTTTTAGACCTTCTACATTAAATCCTTCACTTTGCAGGCACTCCATAACTTCAACTTCTATTTATTTAACTTCTGCTTTATTAATCATCTTTTCTACATTACATCTTTGTGCTATTAATCTTTTTATTGTGAAATTTTCCATATGTGGATGTCTTTGCCTATATTTTTATTGAATATCTTTGAGACTGCCTTCTCTGTATTAGTTAACGTGGCTTTCTCCTTTGCATAAATATTGCACCATATCAAATCTCTCTTTCTTTCACATGTCCATATTTCTTTTTTATATTTTTCAAATATCTCTAGGTTTTGTTGTTTATATTTTCTCACTTCCTCAGATGCTTCTTTTTCCAAACAGATCAACATTTCTTGATCTGTATACTGTTTTTCAAAAATCTGTTGTATTAATGAACTCAAATTTTTATTTGAAGCTTCTGACAGTTTTTCCTGCAGAAGTATTTTTCTTTCCTCTAATTTCTCTCTTAATCATTTTGTATATCTTGTGTCTGAAAATTCTAGGCTTTTTACATAATAGTAACAATACATAATTTCTTTCTTATACTCAGTAGTCCACTCTATTGTCTTTATGGCTCTTCTTTGGCCAATCAATTTTTGTCATTTTTGTGGACTGCTACTTCTTTCTACAACTGAGGGGCCATCCTCCCCCTGAGCCTGGCCTGGCCTCATTTCAGGAATGTTTCCATATTTTGAGGATTCTACAGTCATTTTTTCCTGTCCTGGCACCAGTGCGCCTACCAGGACTGTGCAGTTTTTTATCCTGGGTCTTGTGCACCCAGCTATCTTTTTTCATTATTGATTTATTTCTTGTCCATGATATATGTTCTATAAATACAGTCTATATATCAGTGTCGCTTTGGTGAGATTTTGTGAAAAACAGGGTCCACCTCACAAAGGTACTCACCAAGACTTGAGGATGAATTCAGTTTCAGCACTACTATTCTACTTTGCTTGCTGACTTTTCATCTCTCCCTCCATTCATCATGTCCCTTCAGTTTTACATTCCATTCCCCTATCCTTTGCTGAAGTTCTTGTTTAGAGTATGCCTGTAATGCCACACTGTCTTCATAAAGCAACTTTGAGCAACTTTGCTGATCTGTCCCCTCTGACCTGTATGCTAATGTAGTCCATCACCAGTATAAACAGCAGTGGGCTCAGAGTTGAACCCTGGTGCACACCCACTGCCACTGGGAACCCCTCTGTGAGACCGAACACTGTTTGTACTTGAGTTATTGGGTCTTTGTACATAGTCTGCACTAATTCTGACAGTGTTTCTGGGACATTGAACCACATCAGTTCTGCCCAAATCAACTTTCTAGGGACCTTGTCATCATATGCTTTCTTCAAGTCTAGGAATGCTCAGTTGGACTCTTTCCTCATCTGTAGCTTCTACCTAACTATCTGACTTACTGCAAACATTGGGTCAGATGCACTTTGTGTTTCACTGTTGCAGTCATCACATTTGGGTTATCCCTGCCAGAGTACCCCTCAGCCGGCCCGAATACCAGAGGCTTAGCATTTCTGGGTCGATTGCTGTCGCTTCAGGACTGTCGTCAGGTTGTCAGTAGTATAAAGTAAGGCAGCCGACGCCATTACATCAGTCTTTTTTGCCATAGAGCCTGAAACAGAAGCAGTTTGCATGAGTGCCGTCACTGCTGCAGTCATCAAATTTGGGTTATCCCTGCCAGAGTACCCCTCAGCCGGCCCGAATACCAGAGGCTTAGCATTTCTGGGTCGATTGCTGTCGCTTCAGGACTGTCATCAGGTTGTCAGTAGTATAAAGTAAGGCAGCCGATGCCATTACATCAGTCTTTTTTGCCATAGAGCCTGAAACAGAAGCAGTTTGCATGAGTGCCGGTTGGCTGCTACCTGAGTTTCGTCTACCGATTTGAAGCTGAAGTCTTATAAAGCTAAGTACCCCGATGGGGATCTTTTTTTCTTGCACTAACCGATGTCAGAAAAAGTTAACAATTGTCTCACCTGTGGAAAGCAAATACTACACCAAGACTTTCATTCTTACTACGTCACTTGTTTAGGCCCAGACCACGACATCCCCCGCTATGGCTTCTGTGCTTTGTTCAACGCCAGAACTATCTGTCGTCGGGCCCTTATTGTAGCTAGATATTTTCGATTACAGTCCTTGAACTCCGATATGGCTTCAGTAAGCCATCTGACAGCAGATCTTCCGAAAAAACGTAAAGATAAAGACAGAGACAGACTGCACAGGTCCAAAACTGCCAATGATGCTTCCGTTAAGCTCATCGTCAGTTCTCCGGTCCTCAGTTAGGTGCTTTCGCAGCCCCTGATGCCTGCTTCTGTGGATTCGCAGACCGCTACCAGTGTGCCGCAAAACTCTTCTTCAACTAAGGATCCTGGGGTCGTCTCGACCTTAGATGGGTCTGGAGCTGCTGAGCAGGCACCGACTTCTGAAAAAGTCCTTCACACTATCGATTCTCGACACAAACCGATGTCTTCTTTCGCGACTACTGTTCTTTCGAAAACTACCGAGTTTCTTAGGCCCAGGGTACGAACCACACCCAAGAAACCGACGACCCAGTCTCAGGCACCTGCTTCCTTGCCTCAGTCTCAAATGTTTAAAATGGCGGAAGACCTTATCATGCTGATCAGGGGAAGCCAAGCTACCCCCTCCAAAACAAAAAGAGATCTGTCCCTAGTAGTTTTGTCTGAACAAGAGTTAGATGACTCAGATGCATCTGAATATGAAGACATGCAACCCCTCTCTACTTATGAGGATTCTGATGCAGAGGATTCCATCCCCTCCGCCTCTCACTCAGAGGATTTTTCCTTTGGGGAAACCCTTCATACTGTAAGGGAGCATTTCCAATGAGAGAGTTAGGACTTCCCTCAGTCTAAAAAGAGACTGAGAGAATTCTTAGATCTTCCACAGCATAGCCCCTTGGCCTTCCCCCCAGTCCTGGATGTTGTGGAGGATGTTTTCCTGGAATCCAACTTGACTCCTGACACCCTGTTTCCTGCACCCAGAAAACCAGACAGGTACTATAGAGTCCCTGACTCACGCAAATTTCTTTTTAAAAATCCTACTGCTGACCCTGAGGTAATTTCTCAAGGGCCTAAAGGGATTAAAGCAACCTCTGCTAAGAATCCCGCCCCCCCCTCAGATAGGGATTCCCGAGCACTAGACAGATGGGGTAAAAAAAGTATACACCTCAGCTAGTCTTTCTATCAGGGCACTAAATTGTCAGTTCCATATGCTAAAATTTCAGCAACATACCCTGGAACTCCTCAAACAAAAAAAGTCTTCCTTTTCCTGCTTGTGCAGAATCTAAAGAGTTACAAGAGTTAATGCATTCTGCAAGTCAGGTAACTAAACACACCTTGCACTGTGGTTTTGATGCCCTAGAAGCTTCTTGCAGGGCAGCAGTCACTGGATCTGTCATTAGAAGGCATGCATGGCTTAAGGAACACTCCTTGCCAGACCATGTCAAATCTAAATTGTTGGATGCCCCCTTGCACAAAGACAACTTATTTGGTACTAAGGCAGAAGAAGTCTTAAAAAAGATGGAAGAAAAAGCAAAGTCTATGCAGACAGTTAAGGATTTCTTACAGGTCCAGCCACCCAGGTTCAGCAGGCATTGTCCCACCCAGACAGCAGCCACAGGGAATGCAGAGATCTAAGCAGTGGACTACCTCCACTTCAAAACCAGCGAGTTCTAAGCCACCCCTGTATGGTAAGAACTCACAATGACTCACCTCCCCCACCCCCTCTCTCTGCCCACCTTCACTTACACCTAGGAGGAAAACTCTCCTTTTACGCAAGCACCTGGGCCACCATTGCCAATGACTGCTAGGTTCTCAACATAGTGTCCCAAGGATACAAATTTTCTTTCCACACCCTTCCTACCCCAAAAGGGTTCCCAGATCTACCTCCAAACTAGTAGGCAGAGGCGCAAAAACAAGTCCTTTCCCTGCTCTCTATGAGGGCAGTAGAGCACGTTCCTGCAGAACAGAGAAGCCAAGGTTTCTACTGTAGACTTTTTCTGGTACCCAGAAAAGAGGGCACCTGGCACCCCATCCTCGATCTATCCATACTAAACACCTTCCTGGTGATCCCAAAATTCAAAATGCTCACCCTCCAGCAGCTGTTACCCATGCTCTCCAAGGATGCTTGGCTAGCCACCCTAGATCTAAAAGAGGCCTACCTCCATATTCCTATCAGGGAATAATGCAGGAAATATCTCCATTTTAGGGCAGGATCTTAGCACTTTCAGTTCTCTGTGCTTCCCTTTGGCTTATCTACTGCTCCCAGAGTTTTCACAAAATGTCTTGCTCCGGCCATTGCCTTTTGTAGACAAAGGAATATCTAGATTTACCCATACTTAGACGACTGCCTAATTCAGGCAGGCAGCCATGAAAAGCTGCTCAAGCCTTTGTAAAGTCCATACTAACCTCCCTAGGGTACACAATCAATGAAAAGAAATCTAAGCAGGTGCCCACCCAAAGGATTATATTCCTGGGAGCAAGCTTGGACACAGCATCCCAGATGGCATTCCTTACACCAGAAAAGCAAAATTTCCTGACAGCCTACTTCTCTCAACTAGCTACCAGACCACAACTATCTGCAAGGAAGATCCTGCAAGCTTTGGGGTTCATGGCATCTTGCATACTACTCATTCCATATGCCAGACTGCATATGAGGAAACTTCAGTGGTACCTAAAAAGCCTTTGGTGTCAACACTCTCAAGACCTGGAGACTCTTATACCTATAATTCCTTGCCTCAGACAAGATTTTCTTTGGTGGGCAACAGCATGCTGCCACAACAAGGGACTACCTTTCTCACCAGCCCCCACCGCCCAGACCCTCACCACAAATGCATCAGACTATGCATGGGGTGCACACCGTAATGGCAGGTGCATACAGGGCCAATGGAGCCCACAGCAAATCCCTCTGCACATCAACTAAAAAGAGATGATGGCTGTCCAGCACGCCTTGATAGCTTTCAAGCCCCTTCTCTCTCCAGGGGCTCTCCTGATCAAAACAGACAACACCACTGTAATGTGGTATATCAACAAGCAGGGAGGGACTCACTCCTACCCTGTCTGCAGGCTGGCCATAACCCTTTAGCACACAGCCTTTGCCATGCAACTCCACCTGTTAGCACAATTCCTAACAGGTTCTCTCAACTCTCTGGCAGATCAATTAAGCAGAAATCTTCTGGACCCACATGAGAGGCAGCTCAACAGAAGAACATTTACCCTAATAACTCAGAAATGGGGCACCCTGAAGGTCGACCTCTTTGCCTCCCACACCAACCATCAGCTCAGCAAATTCTGCACCAGGGAGCATCACTGCATGGCTTGGAAAGTGGATGCCCTGTCCTTCCCCTGGGTCAATCTATAGGTCTATGTCTTTCCTCCACTACCTCTCATCACCAGGGTACTGCTCAAAATAAAGGAGAAAAAAAACAAGGACAATTCTTATAGCTCCAGACTGGCCTCGCCAGCACTGGTACCTCTTGCTGCGCAGCCTGTCCCCACTTCCACCATGGCATCTTCCTCAGATTCCAAACCTCCTGACCCAGAGGAAGGGAATTCATGCATCCCCAATTGTAGACACTCAAGTTTTGCAGCTTGGCTTATTCCCTAATCCCCGATCAATCTGCCAACCTCAGTAAACAGGTTCTAGATGTTATAAATGAGGCCAGACGCCCTAGCACTAGAAAGTCTTATGCTGACAAATGGAAAAGGTTCTGCACCTGGATTCGGGCTAGGGGAGCCAATACGGCACAGCCCTCCCTCCCTCTCATCCTGGATTACTTAGCTGACCTACTACACAGTGGCCTCTCTTTTTCCTCTATTAAAATTCATGCCTCTGCTATCTCTGCTCATTTTCCCACTGAGCAGCCCCTTTTTCTCACACCCCTTGATCAAACAGTTCCTAAGAGGGGCTAGCAACTTGAGGCCACCCAGAAGAGCACCAACCCCAGCTTGGGACCTTAACCTTGTGTTGGAAAAGCTCACCCCGCCCCCCTTTGAAGCAGCTTCTTCTGCAGAGCTAAAATTTCTCTCCTGGAAAACAGCTTTCCTTCTGGCTATCACTTCAGCCAGAAGAGTCTCTGAGCTGCAAGCACTCATGGCTGTGGAACCCTTCATCATCTTCCATGCTGACAGGGTATCCCTCAGGACTAACCCATCCTTCATGCCCAAGGTGGTGTCCAGTGTGGCTCTCAACCAATCCATTCATTTGCCCACCTTTTTTCTTAATCCCCAGAACAAGGCGGGAAGGATCCTGCACTCTCTAGATGTGCACAGACAGCTCAGATTCTATCTAGACGGGACTAAATCATTCAGAAAGTCTGATCAATTGCTGATTAGCTTTGCTACAGGGGTAGAAGGCAAAGCCATCTCCAAACGGATAGCACACTGCATCCATTTCTGCTACAAACAACGTGAAAAGCCTCCCTCCAATGGGGTCAGGACTCACTCCACCAGAGCAGCCTCCACCTCTGCAGCTTGCCTCAGATGAGCCCCACCAGGGACATCCTGGAGGTTGCCACCTGGACATCTATTTACACTTTTACCAAATATTGCCACCTGCCTCTCTTCTCCAATTCCAGGGCAGGGTTTGCCCCTGTAGTCTTGCAGGGCATCCTAGCCAGCCCCTAGTTTCTTTGACTGCCTATACCCATTTCCACAGCTTTGGGAATCACCCCAAATGTGATGACTGCAACAGTGAAACACGAAGAACATAGTACAGTTGTGTACACTTACCATAAATGTAGATGTTCGAATGTATTCACTGTTGCAGTCCTGGTTTCCCTCCCTCCATCCCCCTTTTTTCTTCTCTTTCCTTACAAGGGACATATTGGTATTTACTTTCTACTGGTGGAGTTCTTCCACCAGAACCTGGCTCCTACTTGGGGGCACCTGACAGGTTACGGCAAGAAAAACTGATGTAATGGCGTCAGCTGCCTTACTTTATGCTACTGACGATCTGACATCAGTCCTGAAGCGACATACTAAGCCTCTGGTATTCGGGCCGGCCGATGGCTACCCTGGCAGGGATAACCCAAATGTGATGACTGCAACAGTGAATGCACTCGAACATCTACATCTGTGGTAAGGTACACAACTGTACTTTATGCTTCATCCTGATCTCAATCCGAACTGCTCATCTCCCATCTTTCTACTACTCTACTTATCCATTTATCAATCACCTTCTCCAGCATTTTCATACAATGTGACAGGAGTTTGATACCTCTGTACTGCCCACAGTTGTCAATGTTCCCTTTGTTCTTGTATACTGGCACAAGTATGTTTATTTTCCAGTCATCTGGGATACTATTTTCTCTCCACACTGCTATGAGTGCCCTCAGGAGCCACTTCTCCCCTAACTCACCCAGCATATTTGTCATATCTGCTGTGACATCATCTGAGCCTATGCTTTCCCTGACTTAATTTCCTAAGTGCTATTCTTACGTCGTAGGGTAGGTTCCTTACTTTTCCCCTACCCTCTCACCAATTCAATATTAGTCCATCTTCAGGACTTCCCACTGAGCTAGTTTTACATCTGCCTGACTGAATGTACTAAATCTACTGACTTTCATTTATTACTATATCTAGCGAGTTTTTTTTGTCTCTGAACGTATCCCAATACCTATCCTCCTCCTTATTCTAAGGCACTATAACTACTTGACTGGTTGGTCGCATTTCCATACTGTATAACCTGTCTATCACCAAATATCTCCAGTCAGTTGTGAACATTGTTTTACAACTGATACTTAGTGGAGACATACATCCAAATCCCGGTCTCTCAACCAACCCCGTAGGCAACTTAAATCAGGCCAGACTTAACCTAGCTCCCCTTAGACAACCTGCTGACCTCTTAATTCTCAACATCAACATTAGAAGTATGCTTAACAAAATTGATGAACTGCATACAGCCTTATCCTTTTATTCCACAGATATTGTGCTCTTTACTGAAACATGGCTTAAGCCACATAACAAAGACAATGAATTACTCCCTTCAGGATACAGCCTACTTAGACAAGACCGCACATCCAAAAGAGGAGGCGGTGTTGCCCTGCTTTTCAAGAATAACCTTACAGTTGACTTTATTAACATAAACATCCCTACTTTCAACAACTCTGAAACCCTATTCACAAAGGTAAAAATAAACCCGCAAAAACAACTAAGCATACTAGGCTCATACATCCCTCCCGGGGACAATATAAATACACTAGAATCCATAACCCACTGGGCATCAGAATCCCTCCCCCATGAAACACTCTTATTAGGTGATTTCAGTATAGAGTGGACATTAATAAATTCACCCCTCCCCACTACTCATATAAACCTACATGGTTTCACTCAGATCATTCAAACCCCAACTAGAACTGACAAAGCTATCAAAAAGGAATCCATTTTAGACTGGATCCTCACTAATTGCCCATCCATGACACATTACTCTGACACATTACCCGACACCCTAAGTGACCATCTCCCTACTTTTCTGCTAAGACAACAAATCAAACTCACTGAAAATAGCCCCTTCAAACAAATATGCTACAAAAAAAAAACTTTACAGCAGAAGACCAAACAGTAGCACTAAACCACTGCATGGTCCCCCCTAGTTAGCCTCCCCCTAGACAAGACAGTAGACTACTTTAATTCCACATTTCTGAACATATTTAACCAACTTGCCCCCCCAAGAATAATTCAAACAAAGTCCAACTCTGCCCCCGGCTTACCAAAAGTACCCGGCTCCTACTAAAACAAAGGGATAAAGCACGGGACACTTGGCATGACAACAAAACTAATACTAACAAGCAACGATTTCTTGAATTAAGAAATAAAGCAAAAAATCAAATAAGAACAGATAAAAAAGACATTATACCATGACTCCCCATTAATATTCCAAAACGTGCATGCTGATTGGCCAGCGTGCACGTTGTAAATCGACTTATACTAATGTAAAAAGGTCCGGTCGCCCGGACTTTTTCCATTAGTATAAGTCTCTTTTAAAACACTGTCTCGCTATGTTAAAAGAGTTTAACATAGCGAGACAGGTTTAAAAAAAGCAACGGAGATCTCCGTTGCTTTTTTTAAAGCTGTCTCGCTATGTTAAACTCCTTTAACATAGCTTAATAGTGTAAAAAGCAACGGAGATCTTGCTTTCTCCGTTGCTTTTTAAACCTATCGCGCTATGTTAAATGGGTTTAGCATGAGACAGCTTTAAAATAAGCAACGGAGATCTCCGTTGCTTATTTTAAAGCTGTCTCGCTATGTTAAACCCATTTAACATAGCGAGACAGGTTTAAAAGCAACGGAGAGCAAGATCTCCGTTGCTTTTAGCTATGTTAAATGGGTTTAACATAGCGAGACAGCTTTAAAATAAGCAATGGATTGCTTATTTTAAAGCTGTCTCGCTATGTTAAACCCATTTAACATAGCGAAACAGTAAAAAGCAACGGAGATCTTGCTTTCTCCGTTGCTTTTGGCCACAGCTCTGATGTACTGCGTAGGCATGCGCAGTACATCAAAACTGCCGCGGATACCAGACAGCTGCAGAAGGGCAGCAAAGAGGCATTATACAATGCCATTATTTAAGAAAAGTAATTATTTCTTTTCTTAAATAATGTCATAGTATAATAGCAATAACCCACTTCTGGGTGTGGGTAATGCGGGATTTACCCACGGTTGTCTTTGTTTGGCACACCAACCGTGGGTAAATCCCGCATTACCCACACCCAGGTGTGGGTTATTGCTATATTACTCCAATATACAAACTAAGCACAAAGCTAACCATCAAAAATTCTAGGCTGCCATAAATACAATTTTCCAACCAGGTAAAACTGGTAACCCAACCCCAAACATTGACACATCTATAAGCAACATTGCAGCACAATTCAATGAATAATTTACCAGCTCCATTTTAAAACTATGTATGAATTCTCCACCCACAACCCTCCCAAACTTACCAAGCTCCCCATCCAACCAAAACTGTTTCTCCTTCCAACCAGTCCAGACCAGTACAATCCTCAGATACCTGTACAAATTAAGACCCACAACCCTGGCTGCTGATAAACTTCCAGCAGAATATCTCCGAACTGCAGCCAAAGCTATCTCATACCCTGTCTCTATAATCATAAATAGGTCAATCTCCAAGTAAAAAGTCACAGTTCTCTGGAAAATCTCACATATAATACCTCTACACAAAGGTGGAAACTCGACTGAGTTGTCCAACTACTGCCCGATAGCTGTATTATCCCCATTCTTAAAAATCCTAGATAAATGTATACATTCCCAAATACTTTCTAACAATCTCTTAACCAAAACTCAACATGGCTTTCAACCTGGCCACAGCACCACCACTGCCCTTACCAGTTTTACCAACCACGTTAATCAACAGTGAAATGCAGGCAATCTGGTATCAACTGTCTTTTTAGACCTCTGGAAAGCATTTGATACAGTCTCTCATAGCAAATTACTGACTCTCAGAACTTAAACTAAATAATTCTGCACTTCTGTGGTTTAAAGACTATCTTTCTAACCGACAATAGGCCGTTAAGTGGCAGGACAATATATCTCCTCTTCTCCCAGTCAATGTAGGTGTACCTCAAGCATCTATACTCGGCCCCCTGCTCTTCAGAATATTCACAAATAACCTCCATAAAGCCACCCTTCGTGCAAGCTTTGTACAGTATGCCAACAACTCTGCCCTAATTTGCTCCGTCCCCTCTCTCCAACTTCTACAGAAAATAACCCAAGAATCCTTCACTGCAGTTGAAACCTGGTTAGCAGACCCTCAATTAATACTCAACCCCCCAAAGAAACCCAGTTTATGCTCTTTCATCCCTCCAAAGCTATAGATCCCATTCCCCCTTTCAAAATTATCGCTTCTGGCAACACCCATATCACACCAGTTGCACATACCAAGCTACTAGGAGTTATCGACCAAAACATGAAATTCGACAAGCACATAGCTCAAGTCATAACTAAGTTGCACAAAAAACTAGGCACACTCTACAGATGTAAAAACTACTTGACTTCCAATAGTAAAACTACCATAGCGAGAGCCCACTTACTCTCCAAATTACTATATGCTTCTCCCATCCTAATTAACCTAAGTAAAGGCGATCTACACAAACTAGCCAGTTGCTATAACAAGATAGCAAAATTCGCTATTGCCTCTTCCTACATATCTCACCATTGTCTAGCCCTTCACAAACTATCCTTGAAGGAATTACCTAACTTATTTACCCTAAATCAACTCACCCTAGCTCACCAAATTCTCTGTTATCCCAACAAAACCCCAGCCCTGTATGGCCTAATTAACCATTACACCAACAGCTGTCAGCTAAGGTCCACCAATAAAGGACTGGTAGAAGTATCCAAAAGTAGACATAGCTCAGGTGATTCCCTATACTCTTGTACTATCACAAAAATGTGGAACTCCCTCCTACTCGAAGTCAGGATACAGACAAACAAAGTAAGTTTCAAAAATTAATTAAAATCCTATCTCACCAAGTCTTGGATATGTACATGCTCTAACCGGGCTAGCTTCTTTAAGTCCACTCTAGCCCTGTTACTCCTCTATATATCTGTTATAAGGTCTTCCTATAACTTCAAAACCCATATAATTCCTTCTGATGCAAACTATACCAATATTTATGGAATTAAGTATTAAGTCTTTTAGCCTAACATTGCTATTATGTTTAACAATGTTGTGAATATTCTCATCTCTTCACGTTACTACTAATACTCTGGTGGGAATCATTGACAAATTTGTTAGCTTCTTTTCTAAATTGTTATAAGTTTTTCTGTGGACTGACATTTTGTATTGTTATATATTTCATGGATTGTCATATTGTGTGGAGCTTTTCTCTCCGGGCCTCCGCTGAAAACGGGCAACCCTGCCCAGTCAGACTTCCCTGGTAAACAAATGTAAAATAAAATAAATAAATTATCCTAGGGATAAAAGTTTACTGGGGGATATTGCAGGGTGATTCTTGGTTATCCTAGGGAGAAACATTTACTGGGGGATATTGCAGGGTGATTCTTGGTTAGCACTTCTGTTTTGTTTTGCCCTTAACCCATTAAACTGTTTATTTAATAAATTAGGCTATGGGTATAATTTGGCTCCTAGAAGCCAAACCTGTTTAAAGACTTTTCATTTACTTTTGTGGATGACTTAAAACTGTATAATTCATAAGATGAAGAGTTGAAAGCATGGCTGCAAGTGGTAAAAACTTTCTCAGATTGTATAAGAATGACATTTGATCTTGATAAATGTGCAAAAGCAACATTTAAAACAGGAAAGCTATAGCATCAAGAAAAAATTAACCCGGTACAGGAATGTGATATAAACAGGAAATTGATCAGGAGGGAATGTTTAAATATTTGTGAATAAGTGAAGGATTAGCAATAAAACATGAACAAATGAGAATAAAACTCAGCAAGGAATACTTCTTAAAATTAAAACTAATAATGAAAGCTGCTTTGATGTCTTAAGAATAAAGTCCAAGCTATACATCACTTTCGTCTTCCTGTTCTAACTTCCAGTTTTGGGGTATTGACTGGCCCCATTAAGTACTGAATCAGGTGGACAGAAAAAAAAACAGAAAATGCTTCATAATTATTAAATGATGTACACAAATTGTTTCCCAAGATTATATTTTTCTCTCTGAAGGAGGTCTGGGGCTCTTCAAATTGATTACATGTAAAGATCTGCAATCATGGAACTACATACATTATCTGCTGAGCTCATCAGATCCAAATACAGTGAAAGTTTTAAGACATGAGAAAAAGACGTCTAAAATGATATTTTTCCTTAGTTTACCAGAAGCATTTTGGTATCAAGTGGGAATGGAAATCAAACCAGAAGGAGACAAAAAAAATCAGACAGCAACTGAATGTGCCAGAAAACAAAGGCAAAATATAAGGAAAAGGAAAATTGGAAAATCCATAAATATAGTGGTAAGGTCAGAGATCCCTTGGATTAATGACATGCAGACCAGGATTTGACTTGGGAATGGCTAAGGAGAGGTGAATGAAACCAAAAGATGAAAGGCTAATAATGGCAGCCCAGGATAGCGGACTATGTACAGGCTGGTTTAGAAAGCCCATTGAAAAGGTGGGAGAAACAGACAAGCGTAGGTTCTGTAAAACAGAACTGGAAACAGTTGCACATCTTCTTGCTGGATGTGATATGCTCCTGGCAGATGGCCTGTATACTGTAAGGCACAATAATGTGGCAAGACTGTTGCATTGAGGGCTGTGCAAATCCATCCATCTGTAACCCCTTTTCCCATTTTTGCATATGGGGTTGGTGTGTCACTTCAACAGTGACAATCATCTAGAGCCAATGTTTACACCGCCGGGTGGCTGGCCCTGCTGCTGTAGTTTTACCACACTGCACACTTGCACACACATTCACACCTATGACCAACTTAGTGTGTCCAGTCCACCTGCTGCATGTCTTGAAATGTGGGAGGAAACCGCAGCACCCAGAGAAAACTCAAGTGAACATAGGGAGGGCATGTAAACTCTGCACAGAAGGCACCTCAACTGAGAATTGAACCAGGGAACCTCTTGCTGTCAGGCAACAACACTATTTGCTGCACCACTGTGCCACTGAGAAGCATTGGAAACATGAACCACAAAGCATTGTAGAAAATGAAGTTTATATCACATAGGATCACCCATTACCAGCAGTTTAAAAAACAGATGTGAGAATAACCACATGTAGTACTCAATGAAAAAAGACAATAGAAGCATTGATCATTGAAATTGCTAAGCCCAGTGATTACAGTGTCCTAAGTACAGAGAGAGAGATACAAAATCATAAAATACCAGGATTTGTAAGCAGAAATGAAATAGTTTCAATAGCTGGAGGAGCAACAGGTCTAATAAAAATTAATTTACAGTCGTACTTCAGTATGCTGCCAATACATATAACCCCATATGAAGTACAGGAGGCGGCAATTCTGGGCACATTGGAGGTGCTGAGAAGAGCACTCTTGGCTAACATCAAAAATGAAACAGTACTAATTTCATGAACTTTAATCGCACCCTGACTTAGGAATGGGGTCCATTTATGTTATAGGTTTATAGGTTTACATTAGGCTACCGGTCACTGGGACCTAGCAATGTTGTTGTTTTTCTTTCGGCTTTTCCTGGTTAGGGGTCGCCACAGCGGAACTCCGGTCTGCTAATGATTGGCAGTCGATTTTTATGGTGCCGAGGTGCCAGCCCAACCTTCAATGAAGGCACGTCCATTCACACATGTCTTTCGAACACCACTGACCTAGCAATGTAATCCAAATATATCCCACAAGTTATTCTGCCTTAGAAGTTATTTTAAGGGGTGTATGGTAGCTAGGGCATGATTTAACAGCTGCCTGTGTCCATCAGAGACATAGGTGTAAAACCAGGGGTGAATTTCCAATTTCCCATCCACTGGTCTAGGTCTCACTTGAATAATATTAGAAATCCAAGAGACTTGCAGAAATTAAACCTAGATAAACAAATCACTAGCCCCAAGCATTTACAATTGAATATTTTTTACTTGAGATAACTTAATTTAAGCGTTGCAGCTGGCAAAATTAAATACACAAAAATGTTTTGTTTTTGCTCAAAGACGAATAAAATAAATAGTTTAAACAGATGTAAGACTGATTCTAACAGCTTCTCTGAACCTAACACTGTCAGTAGCTACAAATATATACTGAATTTGTGTCTGCATCTGACTAGAAGCTCATTCCAACAGTCCAGTTAATTCAATCTGAGATCTTTTTCAGGGATGCCGACTGTATGAGCAAACTTCAGAAGCAAAGAAGTAACGCCATCTCTGTCTCTCCTTCTCTCCCTCTCTGTGTTTAGAAAAAAAAACAAGCCCAAGGCAGTATTTTCTGTTTGGATTTAAAAGTTGATTGCTGTTTCCCTGTTGTCAGAGTTTTTCTTTTCTTTGTGGGGAAAGGTAGAGTCCTAATATGTAATTTGTTTATGCCCTGCAAATGTATACCCATTTGTTAAGCAGATTTAGTTTTAGTTTCAGTTGTTTGCTGCATGTCCTCTGAAAGTAATTAAATAGTTTAGTTTACATTTTTTCATTCTGTAGTTTTCACATGCTGCAGGAATTGCAACCACAGTATTTATGCAGATGTATCTTTAAACATTTAGATTTACACCTCTTAATACAGCTGTCTGCATGTTTACTGAGAAACGATTACAAGCTTCGCTTTGCCTGTCACGTTTCTTTTCTGCATTTACTTTTGTATACTAATACAACTACTGCTACTCAACATTTTTGTTTCCCATGTTGTAGATCTGAAATTAATTTTGTTGTGGCATCGACACCACCAGAAAATGAACCTTGGGGGTTAAAGGTACATTTTAAGCTTTGCTACCCAGTTCTCTGTCTTGGTAAACCACCTGCATTTGCATTCCTGATACCATTCTGATGCTAGATTACCACACTGCAGGACTGAATCTCCAAACTCAGTCTAAGAGGATTGTTATTTTTGCCCACCCCACTGGCTCTATCTTTCCTCTTAAAAGAGCTGTAACTACTATGAATTTTCTACCATATGGGTTGGTTTGAAGCTCCTGTAAAGCATAGATTGTTCTGAAATGCTCTTGATCTACAGCTGCACACAGTTCAGTCTATGACTAAAAATACTACAGGATGTTCTTTTCACATTGCAGAAATTTGGGTGATTACAGCCCACAGCTGTTGGTGTGAAACATCTACCTGCATGATGACTTTGTGGCAGTTTGGCAGTCTGTGAATGAATGTTGTCATTACCTGCTTGATGACTAAGATAAGTTACCTCTGCCATACCTACCTACCCATACTTCTCAACTTGGAAACATCAAAAATCTGGAAAAGGCCCATGAAAAATAGGTACAAATCTGTACACTGATTAACATAAAATTTGCATACATAATTATGGAACCCCACCCACTCCAATATAATTGTGGAATACCAACTTTCAAACGCAAACTGAAGAACAATCAAAATACGGCCCCAGCCCAGAGTCCCCATGCAGACAGTCCAATGTCACATTACTCGGCTATTTCGCCCCATTTACCATAAACACTGTAATGTGCATACTGCTTTACTTCTACAATGATTTGGATTTTATTTTACATTTTATAGCACAAACACTAATAGACATTTGCTAAACAAAGCACTACAGTCTTACAATGAAAACAGACTTAGCATTAAAACTTCTCTGCCCTTGAAACCTCACATTCACTGAAACAGCATTGAAACCCACATCCAAAGAAAATGCATCTAGCCAGTGGCAGACAAAGATTACCTTTCGGCTGTTTTCAGATCATAGGCCCCTTGCACACAAAACATACATGTGTTCTTTGATACACCTTCCTGACTGTATTAAATTATATTCCTTGTATAATACAGCACACTTGTTAGAGCGCGTTTTAAATTTATGTTTTGAAATGTTTCTAGTAAGCAGTGAAACAAAATGCATGAACCAATAATGACAAAACTGCCCAATTCAGAACATTTCCATCATAAAAGTCTACTCAAACTTCTACAGTCCACCAGTATCAGTAAATATGCACAATCCTCTGCAGAAGTAAAAATCATCTAAATAATTCCACATTAAAGAGATCTGTAACTAATGAAGAGGCTGCTGCTAGCAAACAACTTTATATTTCATTTAATCTACAAGTAAAGTGCCTGTTGCCCTTGAAGAATAAATTGCCTATGTTACATTAAAAAATGATAAGCTAGTAATATTTCAATAGGGAATGGATGGCAAACTGATAACAGGTTCATAGTTACTAGGTATCTCTGCCAAAGGAGGACATTCTCAGGACTGCAGCATCCATCCCCTTTAAAAGTACAGCAAAGTACAGTATCAGCAATCCATCTACATACTGTGGGAGTAGAACCCACAGCCTTCAGCAGCAAAAGCAAGTATAATACCTGTTGTGCTACTAACAGTGCAAGTAGACTTTGCATAAGCAGCACTAAACTTCTTTTTCCCTGAAGAACTGTACATCACAAGAAATCAGGAAAAAGCCAGAGTTTATGGGGAGGGGGCAAAGGCGGGGACACATTTTAAATATTGTTTGTATAATCTTAGAAAGTTGCTAGAATAAAATGTTGTTACCATGTGATAGGAAGACTGAAACTTAAATGGCTATCATTATTTAGTGAATTCAGTTCTCACTGATTTGCCAGAAAACCATAAATTTAATTTTATTTTTATTTAACATTTGGTTACTGGGAAAATGCTGAGTCCAGATGTATGTCAGGAGGAAACTGGAGCACCCAGAGGAAACCCACATAAACACAGGGAGAACATGCAGACTCCACACAGAAGGCACTTCCATCGATAATCGAACCAGAGAATCTCTTGCTGTGAGGCAACAACACTACCACTGTACCATCCACATTTTAAGAGGAACAGACTAAAAGTATGAGCCAAACATTCCAGGCATTCCGTGAAAATTTCTACAGTTGAGAACTATAACCCTGTCAGTCAGAAGTGGTGGTATGGGTAGAGAACTCAGACTCTTGTCTGTTGTACAGCGTTTGAGCCTGAGTAACCCTACCCACCAAGTATACCTACCTGGGGCATTTTGCACACACACACACACACACACACACACACACACACACACACACACACACACACACACACACACACACACACACACACACTTAAAACTGAATGCCAAACCTCATGATAAATAAATGTAAATACAGCAAAGAACACACACACCAAAGAAAACTGAATGCATAGCTTGATAAATAAATGTGAATGCAGCAAAGAAAACTGAATGCATAATACGATAAACTGAATGCAAAATAGCAACGGTTGAACTGCCGTGGACACAAATGGTTGAACAGAGCTTTGCATGGAATGAGCTTGCACACAGTAGCCAGTTAAAATGGTTGAACTGCCAAATTTGCATGGAACAGACTTACAGTATGATGCACTGCACAACAAATAACAGTTGATTACACATACACACACAGAATTCAGCAAAGGGGAAGTTAAAACTGAATGCCATGAATGCAGCAATGGTGGTTGAAAGAGCATTTAGAGCTTTGCACGGGGCAAACTTATTCACAGTATGATGTACAACAATTTTTTTCCTCTTACCTGGACTGGAGGACTCTGCAAAATTTTAATTATGCCACCCCACCATCACTGTTATACTACCTTTTTCCCCTCCAAGTCCAACAGGCAGTAGCTGATGTCATCATGGCTCACGCACGCCCCTATAGCTGGTGATGCATGGTGACATCAGTAAAAAATTTTAAGTGGTAATACTAAAAAAAAAAATACTGGAAATTCATCTGTGCCGTACTAATCCACACAGGCCTTTTTAATCTGCCCACCACCTCTATGACATGTCACAGATGTTCCTGTTTGGACAAACTGAAGGCAGCACTGTAACATGTGTAAGCAAAATCATAGTCTCCAACTGCTGTTAGGATGGGATCTACCAGACTGTGGAAAGTAACTGGGATATACTTCACACCAAAGAGCATTTTGATGAATTCAAACAATCCAAACATGGTAAAAAATATTGACCTCTTCCTTGCTGTGGCTATTAAGGGTACCTGCCAGTAACCTGTAGTCGAATCAATAATATTTAGATATTTAGCCAAAACCAGCTTCTCTAATATTTCATCTCTTCTGGGCATGGGATACACATCTGCTTTTATGTAACTTATTAATTTTTATAGTCTGCACAAATCCTCATACGCCTGTCCTTTTTTGGCACCAACATGATAAGTGATGCCAAGAGACTTGGATTCTAGGATTACCACCAGTTTCCTTAAATGTTGCAGTTCCTCCTGCATGGTTTGACTGACTTGCTGAGGCACCTATTAAGGAGCTTTTTAATGCACTTTTGTTATCTCTGTCCACATGGTACTCTGGTAGCTGGGTATGCTATGGATGAACAATAAACAAATCCCCAAACTCTTACACTGCTGTGGTTTCCTAAACCTATGTAGAGGTAGACGCTGAGACAGTTCTACCTCATCAAAAGAGGTCTCAGTTTGGGCCTCACTGTGGAGGTCTACAACCAGCTCCCCTTCTGGTTCCTCCTGTAATCCACTGCATATGCTAAGTACTAATGTCTGTGTTATAGTAGAGCTTCATCAAATTCATGTTGACTTGCCAAAGGTAAATTCTCTGAGTCCCAAACAAGCCATATTCAGTATTCATTGAATATAAATCAAAGTTTTTTTTTTTTGCAGGTGGCAAGCTTCCTTGGACCCCACATACATGGGGGGGGGGGACTTCCACACCTGCCTAACTTCTGTATACTAATTTTAGTGTTGTACAACACTGAGATAGATGCGCAAATACTATGTGGACGCTTTTAGGCAATTTGGAAGATCACTGATTCACCTACGTTGTGTCTTGTAGGAGGAAACTGCAATGCCTGACATGGATACATGGATGATGTGCAGACTCCAGACACAAAGCACCCCACCCAAGAAATGTCCTGGGAAACCAAGACCTGAAAGGCAGTGATCCAAACTTGCTATGTCACTGTGCTTCCTCAGCTATATATTATTTTTACAAAACAAAACCAAACAGAACACTGTCCTCCCTATCCTCATGACTCAGACAAAACTTCTGAATCTGTCAAGCATACCCAGGATATAAGATGAAACAGTGCAGTTCATAGGTTCATAGTTAGGTACTAGGCTATCGGCCCTAGGGCCTATACAAGCCTAGCCAAAAAGATACCTTGGCTTTCGTCACCCAAGAAAATTATTTTCCTGTGCCCCTGTCGAGCAGAGCCACAGAGGTGATCCCTGGGGTGAATTTCCTATTTCCCATCCAGTCATCAAGATTTTTCTTGAAGAGTGCTAATGAGGAACTTTGTTTGATATAGATAGGTAGTTTGTTCCAGAATATGGGAAGTCTCTGGGACAGGAATCTATCCCTCCAGCATGTTCTGTTTATTGTGGTGACAAGGTTTAAGTCCCTAGAGGTGTAGCTCAGAGGGATTGGGATTTCTTTAAGTGGAGCATGTCAAACAGCTCTGGGTTTGACATAGCTTTGTATGTTAGGCAGAGATCGCCTGTGAGTAGATGATATGCGACGGAGTAAAGCTGGAGTTTTTTGAGTCGGTCTGCATAGGGCATCTGTTTGAAGCTGATAATCCTCTTTGTGAGGTATTTCTGCAGCCTTTCCAGTTGTAGACGTCTTGTGAGGTACATACCAAAAGGGGCATTGTACTCTATAATGGGTCTAATGAGTGACGAGTAGAGGGGAACAATGATCTCTTTTTTCCTGGATGAGAAATCTTTTGTGATGAGGTGTGCCACGTAGAAGGATTTCCTGACTACTGTGGCGATGTGATTATCAAAGGAGAGACTACTGTCCACCTGTGTCCCAAGGTCTCTTATCACACTTTCAGTGTTATGTAGACTACCACCTATGTGGTAGCTCATGGGTACAGAGTTTTTAACCAGAGGGGATGACAGTGCACTTTTTGGCATCGAGCTTGAGGCCATGGCTTTGACACTAGGCATCTGTCTCAGTGAGGCCCTTTTGTAGGATGTCCAGATCGTTAGGAGTTTCAATTATGGCTCCTAGTTTGCAGTCATCTGCGAACTTCATTAGCCAAAGACCTTCTCTGTTAGCCTGTACTTCAGAAAAGTAGATACCAAACAGGAGAGGACTCAGGACTGAACCCTGTGGCACTCCACTTGTCACTGGTCTGAAGTCGGATTTGGAGTCAGTTCCACTGTGAAACACTTGACTGATTGGGACTACTATGTGTGTCAGTCTGGTATTTGTTTTTGAATAGCATGCCAACATTGTTTTTCATCTTGCATGCCTCCCATTTCGTTGCAATTTTATTTTATATTTGATTATTTTTCTTTGAGATTTAAACATTCTTTATTTAAAGCGGAAGTCAAAAGTTGTTTCCTTTTTTTGGCCTGAAGTAGGCTAATTGTATGTGGGCTCACAACTAAATGTAGGTTAACTTAAGAAGTAATTTAATTGTTGTTTCAGAAAGTTCCCAGCACATACTGCTATAAGGCATTCTTATTTTTGTATAATAACATTACTTTTCATCTATATTGTTTCTAATCTTATTGAAGTGTTATTTTAATTTATGCCTTTTGTCTTTGAGTTCTGAAAAGTCCCAAGTTAATGCAGATAATGAATGTTTTGTTTTGTTTCTGAGACCTAGGGTAGGTTAATTGGCTTGTAAATTGTACGAGAAGATTGCAACTAATGTTTGTGGCTAAATTAATAAGGGAGTGTAGAACATTTTTTTCTTTTTTGTATAACTGCTAAACAAATTTTTGTATGAGGCTTTTTACATTGTAGTCATAAACACAATCAATTATTTTAACTTCAGGAACCCTCCCACTGTTGTTTCGTTATTCTGCTGCAAACCAGCATTTTGAAGGCTCACTTCATGAACTATTTACACTTCAGTCATCCTCTCGGTTTGAAAAAAAAACAGCAGTAAAAGCAACTTGTGTGTAGATTTCTGTTCTAATACATGAATTTATGCAATCGTTGGGCTGCATTACAGCTCAGACCTTTAGATTGCATTTGTACTAACTTAACTGTATTGGTTGACTCCAGCAGTATTTGAGTTCCTTTAACTCATTCACACCTGTATCCCTTATTTTGCTTATTCCTTTAACACCAATAGCTCTTTCTGGCATTATAACTTTATTGGGGCTGGATTCCTTAACCATGTAAGTTACCAGTAAAAAAAAATCAATGTACAGCAGCAGAACATGTTAAAATCACCAAACCAAAATAATTTGAACTCCATGGGGGTTATGTGCTTTTTGTTTTGGTTGAATTATCAGTTAGTAATAGGCAATACACTGAATGTGCAAGGTGTAAGAAACAAAAAAATGACATTAAAAATCATTAATCTGGAATGTACTGCAGTGGATATATTTGCTACTGCTGGTAACTTATTATTTATATTTTCATATTAGCATTCAGTTTTTGTAACTGAGTGGGCTGTGTATTACTGAAATCCACAGTTTGAAATTTTGTAGTAGGGGACAGAAAACTACACTGTCTCTGTCCATATATAATGCCTTACACTAGAGATATTATTTTTAGTTTGTTAGAATATATGCATTATTTACATTCATATGTTGATACTTCCAAATGCAGCTGACTTACATACTGTAGCATGACATCAGTGAAACCTTAGATGATGTTGGGGAAATTGTCAGTAATAATTGCTCTGTAATTTGTATAGCTTGAAAGATGTTATTCCTTCAATTGCTAATTATGCAGATATGCATATGTTTTATAACTCTGGAAATATTTTAATGAATAAGCACAAAGGAATTCCTTGCTATCATGTTAAAGCTCGTCTGTTTAACATAGTGCTGTTGGCTCTGTATCTAGGTTGTAATGTTTCCAAGTTAAGAAAAGTTGTGAAAATCTAGAGAAAAATCCAGTTGTGGATTTTTCATTATAATTTATTACAGTATTGCGTAAAGAATTTTTTCTCATTTCAAGTTTGCGGCATCTTGTTTTTTTTTTCTTTCTCTTCCCCCCTTTCTATCATTGTACTGGCCCAGCCCTCATGCCCCTTCAGTGCCAGTCTACCAGTCACTCCATGCCTCCCAGACTTATCCATTATTTCTCACCATAACTGGTCACGGATCCAATGCTACAGAGCTCTGCATATCTGAGCTTCCATCCAGAGGGCATCTTATTTTATTGCCTATCTGTATCCTCCCTCCTGTTTGTGGTAGCATGCTGTGATCCCTAGGTGGACATGAAATATGTGCTAATGGCATATCGCCATCCTCAGCAGTTCATCCAAATGCACTGCCCACACACTGACTACACCTTCTCTAATGACATACATGGCCTCCACAAAGGATTGTCACAAAGAGATACCTAAGTACCACCCTCCCCGGCTGGGCACACCCATGCCTCCCTGCAGCTCTGTTAGTTGCCCAAGCCACTAATCAAACCCATGTCACCTGGGTCATAGTTAGGGCTTTATCTCTGTACTCCACCAGAGTGACTCAGTTTGCATCATTTTAATAGCATTCACTGTTTACAAAATATTTTAATTTGATTGGGCATATATTTTTACTTGATATTTTTAGAAATGCTAAGGAGCCCAAGAATATTTTTCAGCTTCTGGAGGTGTGACATTCCACAGTTACTAGATGTGAATAATAAGCTCTTGTAAGCTTAGTTAGGTCAATAGTCAACATTGTGCTTATTTGTTTGTTCTGAGAAATTGAGATGGGTTGGTTTCTGTAAAATATGAAACTTGTTAAGATTAATAATCAGCATTTCTGCATTTGCTTTTTCTGTCTGAGAAGAGTTAGAGAAGGTGCAACTTGTATAAAGTCTTCTACACCACTGAACATGTTTAAATCTGTCTCAGTTGTTGTATCTTTCGGCTTTTCCCGGTTAGGGGTCGCCACAGCGGAACTCCGGTCCGCTAATGATTGGCAGTAGATTTTACGCATCGAGTTGCCAGCCCTGACGCACAACCTTCAATGAAGGTACGCCCATTCACGCATGTCTCCACACAGAAGACGCTTTAGCTGAGAATCGAACAGGACAACGTCTTACTGTGAGACGACAATGCTACCGCAGCACCACCACCGCAGTGATGGCCTGAATTACAGATCAGGGTTTCTGATTACATTTGGGCATGGGGATACTATCATGAACATTCCAGACAAAGATAATTAAACTAATTCATTACACTTCACTGAATTTTGATGGGTGCTGAACTTTAATAGTAATAGATAATGGTTGCTTTTGTTTCTATCCTGATATAAAAAGTGTATTCTAATTTATAAATTTGTCTTGTTATTGAAGAATTAGTGCAAACGGGTTGAGCATGTATGCAACAGATACAAGAACATAAGCAATAGTCAACAGTAGTTTTTGATGTAATTTAAATGTAATTATAATATTTGCTGTGTGGGCTTTTGCTGTTTTCTACTAATAGGTAGAAGTCCCATTGGGAAGTATAAGAGCAATACACTTTGTACATTACTAGCTGCACAAGATTTAATTAGTGCAGCTAGTAATGTATGAAGTGTATTACTAGCTGCACAGGATTTCATTAGTGCAAAAAGGTTAGTTAACAAACTTTTACACGTTACTGCATTTTTTTCTCATATCTGCTACCTAGGTTGATCTTCATCTACAAATGTATATATATGTATTAACTAATCATAATGCAAGCAAATTGGGCAAAAATTAATTTGTTCTTCATTTTTATTTGTTTTTGGTTATAACAGTCTAGTTCATATACTAGCCATAACATCTGACTACCTTAGAGGCATTCTGTATGGAGAAACAGACATTGCCTGTTTTTTGAATGTTTGCTTATTTAGAAAAAGGCTTAGCTAAACAAAAGGTATACAGTCATTGTACAATTTATTACCAAGGATCATCTAGGTGAGAGTTAGCTCAGACAGTGTAAAATTGTTACATGTTCATTGAAAGCACATTATGTTATGATAACACTTTGCATATCTGTGATATATATATATATATATATATATATATATATAGTTTCACCTCATATACTCTAGATGCTGAAATCCCAAATTTCAGCATTTCGAGTGCATGAAGCTAAAACCATCACAACACCGAAACCCAAGAAAGCCGAAATCACAAACCTGAACACACATACACTACACCACACACAAACCACAACACCTACACCACAAAAAACAAAACACAACAAAACACCACACATACACATACCTACACTAAACAGAAGCAGGGGGGCAAGCCCCCATGCACCCTCCACACCCCCCCTACTTATATATACTAACTCCGAGATCGCAGAAACAGAGGAAAAAAAACCTCAAACACACACATTTTACAGTCCCTCGCACGCGCACACACACACACACACACACACACACACACACACACACACACACACACACACACACACACACACACACACACACACACACACACACACACACACACACAAGTTACAAAAATGCTTACATACACTCACTCACCTGAAAGTCTGAACATAAACATCCCAAACACTTCCCATAATATAGCGTCACTGCATAAGTGCAGATTCAACATATTCGCATTTGCGCTTATGCACTTTCGCTGTTCTGAAGTTTTGGCTTCATGCACTCGAAATGCTGAAATTTAAGATTTCCACATTTCGAGTATATGAAATGAAACCATATATATATATATATATATATATATATATATATATATATATACACACACAAACACACACACACATGTGTATATATATATATATATATATATATATATATATATATATATATTTCAAATCAAGGTTAAATTAATTGCAGTAAATACATCTTTCCTGAGATAATTCAGAAACAAAATCCTGTGTTGTGGTAGTTTGAAAGTGCATGAAGAATGATGATGAGAAGGGTGGTGAGTGACTCAGAGACATGTGTAACCTTGCTAGGACATGAAATAGTATGACTGGCATGCTATGCAAATGATCATATAATGACGTGGAACAGAGCAACATTATTAAAATGAGGATCATGATGTATACAAATGAAAATAAGCAATGTGGTGGTGGGATTCAGAAGCATATACAGTTTGCTATTTATATTAGTGAGTTGTGCAAGGTGATTTTTCAAAATATCATTTTATTAAGAATGCTGGATATACCCTGGAACATTGGCTAATAGTATCCTCAAATTGTGAAACCACAACAGTTAAAAAACAGAAAAACAGCAGCAGCAGAACCACAGCAACACTGTTTTTATTGTAGATAAAGTAAGCGCTTTCGTCGGTGTACTCCACCAACTTCATCAGACAAATGACATAACATGTAGTTGCAGTTTAAATACTTTCAAACCACCATATCAATTAAACAATTAAAACCATTTTTTTTTTTAAATTAAAGAGATATTCCCAGAAAAAACATTTTGCAACACAGAACGCCAAGTGGGAATAAAAAAACTACATTATTAGTACTGTAACATAGTTAAATATAAATGAGTTCTTTACATTAGTAGAACATTGCAAAATCTTTATCATAAATAGAAACAGAAAAAAATATATATGGTTAAAAACAGAAAAATATATGGTTAAAACTAGTCGACCATTATGACAACAGTGTTACCTAGTCAAAGTTTTTATCCCTTCTCTGTATACCTATTTGTGTCCTAACATTCTTCGTCCAAAAATTTTAATGCAAACCAACACGAAAAAGTCATATATCTGGTGCTAATCCACTATGCTTGCTTCAATTAATTAAGTTGGAAGTTTATAGGCGATGTTAGAGCCCAAACTCAATACTTTAAGAAGACTTACACCATATATTGTGATTCTAATAATGCACCAGAAAATACACTAAAAAATACGAAGTGCATAATGTAGATTGTGCTAGAAATGTGGTTGTGTTAATAATGTTATTAAACTAAACAAGCCATAGTTAGAATAGCCTTATCTATTTAGATCCTTAAGTTTGAGAAGGCATTTAATAGAAATGTAATCATTAAGCCCTGGGGGCACATGAGCCGAGGTACGTACCTGCCATCTCAGTTCACATTCCTCCAGTCTGAGTTCCCAAGGCCCACTCCTAATATTGTGTTCTACTTGTTGTGGTACCATAAACTGAAATTGATGGTTGGGGTGTTCTAGGATGTGTCTCGCCAAGGTGCTGGTAGCGTTGTTCTTCCCAATACAGTAGGTATGTTCATATACCCTTTGTTTGATTTTTCTCTCCGTTTTCCCAGTATAGTATGCATCACAGGAGACACAAGTTGCTGCATAGACCACGCCTTGGGATTCACAATTAAACCTAGCACTTATATGATATTCTTTATCCCTTAGTCTAACCTTATTTGTGGTTCTAATGAATCTGCATTGTGGGCATCAGCCGCATTTCGCCATACCCGTACCTCTTTTATTTACCTTATTTCTCTCCACTAGGGTTTTTAAGTTAGGGCCTCTTTGAAAGGTCATGAGAGGTAGTTGTCCCAGTTTGGTAAGACTGGTATCCTCGTTGATAAGGGACCAGTTTTTGTTAAGTATGTCCCTAATCGGGCGGAAGTGACCTACCACTCTTTTCCTGTCAACTTCCTCAAAGATGTTATTGAGGACCCCCAATGGGTAACCTCTTTTCTTTATTTGTAACATCAAAACTTTCACTACATTTTTGGATTTCACTTATCAGATAGGACATAAGGATATCAACTACTTGGATGTACTTCTAAGTAAGGATAGTTTGAACCAAAGATATAGAACCACTATCTACCGCAAGCCCACTTATTCTAATGCCTTTCTACATTTTACCAGCAGCCACCCACTACATCAGAAAAGGGCAATTGTGAAAGGGCATGCAGTTAGGGCTGCTGGAATGATCTCCTGCTATGGTGAATTTATAGATGAATGTACATTACTGGTCTATGTTTTTGAAAAGAGGTTATCCATTGGGGTTCCTCAATAACATCTTTGAGGAAGTTGACAGGAAAAGTGTGGCAGGTCACTTCCGCCCGATTGTTTGTAAAGGGTATGAGCAGGAGCATACTGAATGGGCAGTTAATGATGTAGTGATTAGGGATCACACTAATGACAGCACAACTATCAGGTTCATTACAACATTTTCCCTAGATGCCACACATATTAGGGACATACTTAACAAAAACTGGTCCCTTATCAACGAGGATACCAGTCTTACCAAACTGGGACAACTACCTCTCATGACCTTTCAAAGAGGCCCTAACTTAAAAACCCTAGTGGAGAGAAATAAGGTAAATAAAAGAGGTACGGGTATGGCGAAATGCGGCTGATGCCCACAATGCAGATTCATTAGAACCACAAATAAGGTTAGACTAAGGGATAAAGAATATCATATAAGTGCTAGGTTTAATTGTGAATCCCAAGGCGTGGTCTATGCAGTAACTTGTGTCTCCTGTGATGCATACTATATTGGGAAAACGGAGAGAAAAATCAAACAAAGGGTATATGAACATACCTACTGTATTGGGAAGAACAACACTACCAACGCCTTGGCGAGACACATCATAGAACAATCCCAACCATCAATTTCAGTTTATGGTACTACAACAGGTAGAACAATATTAGGGGTGGGCCTTGGTAACTCAGACTGGAGGAATGTGAATTGATATGGCAGGTATGTACCTCGGCTCATGTGCCCCCAGGGCTTAATGATTACATTTCTATTAAACGCCTTCTCAAACTTAAGGATCTAAATAGATAAGGCTATTCTAACTATGGATTGTTTAATTTAATAACATTATTAACACAACCACATTTATAGCACAATTTATATTATACACTTCGTATTTTTTAGTGTATTTTCTGGTGCATTATTAGAATCACAATATATGGTGTAAGTCTTCTTAAAGTATTAGGTTTGGGCTCTAACAATGCCTATAAACTTCCATCTTAATTCATTGAAACATAAGCATAGTGGATTAGTACCAGATATATGATTTTTGGTGTTGGTTTGCATCGAAGTTTTTGGATGAAGAATGTTAGGACACAAATAGGTATACAGAGAAGGGATAAAAACTTTGACTAGGTAACACTGTTGTCATACTGGTTGACTGGTTTTAACCATATATTTTTCTGTTTTTAACCATATATATTTTTTTTCTGCTTCTATTTATGATAAAGATTTTGCAGTGTTCTGCTAATGTAAAGAACTCATTTATATTTAACTATGTTACAGTACTAGTAATGTAGTTTTGTATTCCCACTTTGGCGTTCTGTGTTGCAAAATGTTTTTTTCTGGGAATATCTCTTTAATTTAAAAAAATGGTTTTAATTGTTTAATTGATATGGCAGTTTGAAAGTATTTAAACTGCAACTACATGTTATGTCATTTGTCTGATGAAGTTGGTGGAGTGCACCAACTAAAGCGCTTACTTTATCTACAATAAAATCAGTGTTGCTGTGGTTCTGCTGCCGCCATTTTTCTGTTTTTTAACTACCTTGGCTAATAATACCAATAAGGAATCCACAGACAATGGCAAAGACTGCATGGAACACTGCCCCATCACAGACCAGAATTATTGTTGAATGTGTGTTCAGACTGGTGAAGACTACCTTCCATGTCCAGATGCTGCTGGTTCCCTGTTATATGGCCCCAAAGCACACAATAATCTATTTTCCGTGTGCACAATATTACACAACATGTTAGTATACATCCAAATATGTTAGTGGAGAGATATTTGGAAAGAGGACATCCTGGAGTCAGTGGTGGAGGAGGTGTCTGTTGAGGAGCATGTGGAGGAGTTGGCCACAGGAGATAACCATGCAAAGGAGAGGAGGGCACAATACACTGTGGCACTAGCTAAAATACAATATCTGGTTCACAACTATGGTCCAAATTAAAGACAACATACAACAATAACAGTAATGCATACAATATTACAGCCAGGCCATGCTTTACCACATTGTACATCAGACACAGGCTACCCAGGTAACAGATTACTGAGGGCAGTGCACAGTTGTCATAATGTACACAGGTGTTGAGGGACACAGTGGCAAGTGTTAACAATGAACAGTGCGGTGTAGGGGTGCAGGCTGATTCTGTGGCTGAGTGTGTGTCCATTGGTTTGGTGACTTTGGGGAGCCTGGAAGGCTGATCAGGGAGGGGTGTAGTGTGCCAAGTGTGGTGTATCTGGGCAGAGGTGGGTGATGTTAATGAGTATGTATGAATGTGCATGGGCTGTGCTGTAGAAGAGAATGCAGTGTTACACTGCGGTCTGATGGACAGGCCTAGGGTATGCACTGGAGGTATGTGCACTGACTGTGTATGTTCCCATCCAGAGGGGTGCTCTCTCTCTCTCTCTCTGTCATCACAAGTATAATGTACTGCACACTCAGAAGATGAGTGTTCTGTCAGTCTGCATAGCATGATATGCTAAGGGTGGTCTCAACACAAACACCTGATCCACCTCTGTGTCCATGCCACCCTGCAGTGCCCTCAACTCTGGATGGAGGTGTAGATGTGCTGACACTAAGGGACCAAGATTGTTCCCCCTCCATCTTGTGGTAGGTTTCCCTATCATAAGTGTAGAAGGACCAGCCATGTGAATGGCGCTGACCACAATAGGTGGCCACACAGGGATATTTGTATTATACAGACCCCTTATGCTGACATAAATGGATCAGGCCCTCCTGCAGGACATCATACAGACCATGTACCACCCCAACCAGCTCTGTTATAATTTCTGCATAACCCTGTGTAACATCCTTGCACATATATGCAAGTGGTAGCCATAGACGAGGAGGGGTGCTGTACCCATGGCATTGCCAGCCATTGATTCGATGACCCATGATACCCTCCCCATGCTCAATGGAGCTTGTGACAACCAAGGATGTCTGTGCTGCTGGAGAGGAGAGCACTCCCTGTGCTAATGTATCAGCTGACTAATGTCCTTCTGTGGCATCCTGAGATGAAAGGTGACTTGCATAGGGATGAGAGCTGTGCCTGTGGAAGGGGGAGAGGGGATGTAGCCATCCCATTACATATGTCTAGCACTACCATCATGACACCCAATTGTGGCAGGATGTAGCTGCCATCATCATCAATTTCAGACAAGTCCATAAAATAAGGCATGCTTATTTCCATGGTGGAGGACCTTGACAATGCAACATCTGTGAAAATACATAAACAAGTATGAGAATGCACACTTTCCCATAGCCCAATGAATGTAAACCTCTTTGATAATGTGCCATGCAAAATCTAAAGTTAACACACATTGTTACATTGTTACTGTTGTTCTAATGTGCTTGTGACAACAAAATAACTCTGATCATTAATTAGCTGCATGGGGCTGAGCCAGGTAGGCTGTACTGAATCTCCTACATGTTCTGTAATACTAATCTGGGATGTGTTTAGCTGAAACATAAGGTACTTGGTGCAGTTCATCTCCAAGATGAAGCCCCCCAGTGGGAATAAATGAGTTGGCATGCTTCCCAAAGATGCTATGGACCCCCCCCCTATGTTAGTTAAAGGTGGTCTGTGTCACTGGACCCCTACCTTTGGCCCTTCACTCCTGTGCCCGGTGGATTGCCCTGGAGTGTGCATGAGCAGTTATGTTAGTGACCTTTCTTCACTCCTGCTCAAGAGTTCTCTTATGGCTACTGACCATGTCCACTTGCTTCACAAGGTTTCGCCAGATATGCTTAAGAAAAGTGCTCAGTCTGCTCTATCATTCTCAAGAATCTTGCTGACCATGTATACAGAGGCCCTGCAGCAGGAGGTTACTGTCTGTCTTGGTATCAAGCATGTCCACCTGTAAGTGGAAAGTTAGACACCTTTAAGCTGTTGGCATGTTGTATGCTTCACATCCATGTCTGCACAATGCAAAATTGTCCATTGCTATCATGGATTGTGTAATGTGTTACACGTAGTGAGGCACAAGCAACTTGTAGAGTCATCAGCCTTTTGGTAGAGGTCAGTATGAAATTGTAGTAGGTGTTGTATTGATGTTCAGAAGAAGGCAGCAGGACTCGGCAAAGGGGAGCATACAGAATCAAAGAGCTAGCTAGAGCATGTCATGTTCTGTATGTCTATGGACCACAGCTCGCGCACACACACACACACACACACACACACACACACACACACACACACACACACACACACACACACACACGCACTATATCCACTCAAAGTATATATGAGTACAATAGTGTTTCCATTCACCCTGTTTGTTCCCAGAACTGTGAAATTGTTACAGGGCCTATCAGTGCAATTGACTGCCATTGTATTTCAGCTGCCCTACCAATTGCATACATAATGAATGTCAGCAATAATGTGTCCACATCCAGAACATACACAGCTAACTATGAACCCTGTCCTTAGCATGTGTGCAAAACAGCAGTAGGACGTGTCCCATGACAGAATATTTATCAGCATGTCAGTGCATCCCCCAAGTGTTATACATGTAGGGCTTCCTACATTGGTATGTGTGTAGACCCAGCCCTGCACAACACATGTTCCCAGCTCAGGCATATAACACCATGATATGGATTTAGTAAAAGACATATAGCACCATGGTATGAATTTAATAAAGGGCAGGACATTAATGCTACCTAGGCCTTGTATGTGTCCTCCACCACATTAATTGCTGCAACAGAAAATAAATATGTGATGGCTGCAAACCCCTGTGGAGCATTAACAGGCCAGTGAATTTAGTCAATCCTACTTTAGGCACTATTCCTCCACTTTCCGCCCTCCAAGACACACACATTTTCTCCACTAGCCACATTCTATCATAGAAGGGAATTCTAAAAAGTTGAGTAGACACACCAATGTCACGTCCCATCTTAGAGGCTTCTGGATTACATGGTTCATTGCAGTTACACTCCTACTAATGCAGGTTGCAATCCCCCAACACCTAGCATTAAAAAATATTGAAACTGTATGACTGGCCCTTCATCAGACAACCATGTACTACACAAACGACTTACACTGAGTATGTCCTCTGTACATTCCTACCTCGTTCTTAGAGAGCACTGCGGGATGTATAGTAACATAGGGCAGTTACATACATACAGAATAAATTACTAAGGGATGTCAGCAATATGATACACACACACACACACACACACACACACACACACACACACACACACACACACACACACACACACAATCCTGTGCCTAAAAACAGGACCTACACTTTCCACTTAGTGCAGCACACCCACAGCACATACCCTGAGCAGAAACGTACATTTCTAAGCAGGAGTTCCCTTTCTGTTTAGTCACATATTCTCTTAATACCTGAACAAAATGTAAGAATATTTTACTCAATATGCAGCAAATTCCATAGTCCTATCAGTAAAGTAAGGGAGTATCTGTTTTTATCTCTCAGTTATGAGGCTGTTAGCATGGTCATTATGCTATCAAGCCTATTTAGAGTGAATGTCTCTGAATCACACTTTTATCACATCGCCCATACGACCATAGCTGTGCAACAGGGCTCATTTGACATTGCTGTGCAGGCACTTATGTGAGTGCACACAGTGCCCCATGAGTCATGTGTGGATAGGTCAGTGACTGCACTGGGAACATGGGTAAAAGTATTGTTTCAGTATGGCTTGTAGAGGTGCTGAGGTGCATATATATAGAAGCAAGTGTAGGTAATGTTGTAATACAAATATGGCTAAATTGACTATTGACTATGTGTAGGCTAATTGACTATTGACTATGTGTAGGCCTGACACTCAGCTATTAAAGTTTGTTAATAGATAATTTTTGTAGTGTGTAGTGAATTATTTCGAATCCTGCTCATTAGGCAATATAAATGTGCTGCTGTGTCGGTCTTTGCATGATATAGTTCACTCCTCTGCAACATCCTTCCATCTCATGTACATTTGTGGTATACTGTGGTGGCAGAGTGCCATGTGCAAATTAAATGACTGCTGTTGTGTGCTGCCCACAACGTGCATTGATGTGATACAGCAACCATATTCCTCTGGACTGTAATATGATAAGTGGCTGTGCTTCTGAGGCACTAAAGATGGCAGGGATGTTATGTGATCCTATCTCGCCTACATTCTGACTGATGGGTTCGGAGCCGATCCATGCCAAAGAGCGAAGTCTCTTATTGGCTGAGCTTACTATATCCCAGGATGCACCACTACCAGTCCCCCAGATCTCGTTTGCCGCTAATCTGCGAAGACGTGGTCTCGAGCTGGCTGAGCTGAGTAGTAAATTTACTAACTTTTTTCTGTCAGAATTTTGCTGTTCTTGTCTTAAAAAGCTGTTTTAACGGCTATTCTTCACTTGTGTGTGTTTGGAGTTTGTAAAAAGAACTTTGTTGTGTGATTGGGTTGAGTTTGGTTTGGGCCTCCTTCATCTTAGGGCCTTCGGTCATTCAACCTTACAGGGTTTCAAAGTACCCTTAGTATTTGGTGACGCTTTCTTTATCTAAGCGATAACTGTAAACCTATTAGTAAACAGAAAGTAAGTGTATTTTTCTGTCAAGGTTACTGATTTTTTGCCATAATGTCTCAAAATCCTAGGCCTTCGGGCTTTAAAAAATGCACCAAATGCAATTTCAAAATGTCTATCACAGACGATCACTCGCTCTGTGTGTATTGTTTGGGTGCAAAACACTTACAGGAGTCATGCAGTGTATGTCATGCTTTTTCCTCAAGGGTCCTCCAGGAGAGGAAAAATAAACTGATTCTTAAAGGGTTGATAAAACCTTCCTTTGAAGAAGCCTTGGCATCCTCTCCTTCTCCGCTAAGACCAGTCCGTCGGATCCGACCGCCAAAAGACATAGGCAGGCTTCTCCGGCTCCAAGGACTTGGAGCCGAGCGGAACGGTCTGCCTCGATGCCACCAGTCTCGACTCCTATGGTTTCGGAGACGATGGCTGGGGCATCGAGGGCTCCACTGGTCTCGGAGCCCAGACACTTCCTCCTCGAAGTCCACCTCGGCACCGATGGAATCTAGTGTGGGTATTCCTTCGATAGTCATCGGGTCTCCTCGGAGCCGGTCCCCTAGCCCTTTGGGGCCATCTCGAACCCGTTCAGTATCCTCTCGGTCTTGAGAATGTCGGATTCAGATATAGACAGGGTGCTCCAAAGACTGTTCCAGTCCCCAGTTTTCCAAAATTTGTTTCGGCTCCGACCCAGTTGGCTTGGAGCCGATAGCCCAGGCCCATCCATTGCTATTCCTCCTCCGACCGGGAGCAGGTGCTGGAGCCGGTGGAGATCTTAGGGTCGGCTCCGACCCTTACTCCAACCCGGCCTTCGGGTCCGAGTTTGGTACACGGACTTCTTCGGCTGGACCCGGGGTGATGTTTGGGACCTATGCTTTCGGTTCCGAGCCTCCTCTCGGTGCGGACTTCCGTCGGCTATCATGGCTCGGGACCGGACACTCCCAGGATTCTGGGGTCCGGCTTTCAGAGCTATGAGGAGTGCCTTGGCCAAGTCTTCTTGCCATCTCTCCGGCTTTACCGGCACCTTCCCTGGGCGTGGAGACTGGGTCTTTGGCAGTTCCCTGTCCGTAGGCAGCGGAGCCCTGGGCCTGAGGTTACCCCATTGGGGTTCCCCTCCTCCTGAGGGTTCTTCGAGTTGTCTTCAGAGGAACCCCAAGGAAGAGATCGTGCAAAAGGAAGCACGTGGACTCCGAGTCTATTACATCGGACACTGATCTTGATGATGCAGAGGGTCCCCTCCTCGGATGATGTCTCATTTGCAGACATCTTAGAGATCCTCAAACAACGAGGCGGCTGGATATCCAAACCCCTCTGCTGATGAGTCAGTGCTCCTCAAGGCCTTTGGGGCTCAGCCCTCCGCCTCCTGGGTGTCTCACGAGCTCCTGGATTTAGTTTGTGTGGGAACATCCAGATACCGTGGAACCAGTCAATTTTTGTCTGCCCCACCCGAGAAGGAGTTCCTCACTAAAGGCGTGGCTGTAGATGCCATGGTGGTGGCATCTGCTACACAACAGGACGTGGCAGAGGCTTCAACGTCCGTCCATCCTCCTAATAAGGAGTCTAGGAGCATGGACAGGCGCACCCTGACTTCAGCGGCCTTTACTTTAAGGTCTCTGAATTATTTGGCACATTTTACCAGGCTTCAGAGGGATCTGGTCAAGGAGCTGTCAGATTCCGTCTCGGGTAACCTACCTGAGCAGCTAGCCCAGTCGGTTAGCTCTCAGTTGGCTATCCTTACGTCAATTTCTAACTCGTCCATGAGGCTCATTTCCTATGCAGCCGAAGGGGCGGGTAGAGTGGCAGGCACAGGCGTGGCTCTACGGAGACAAGCCTGGCTCCGCTTGTGTCAGTTTGCGGAGGCCTTCAAGTCTTCCTTTGCCGACGCTCCCTTTGATGGGTCCTCTTTGTTTGGACCTAAGGTTAAAGACACCCTTACCCACTGTGAGCAAGAGGGAAAAACTTTATCTGCCGTAGGTGCCCGTTATTCCACTCCCTTTCGGCCTTATCCCAAGGCTAAAGGAGGGGGGAAGATGTGGTTCCGTAAATCACGTAAGTTTTTCCCCAACAGCAGGAAGATTCCCTTCCAGAGGCAGAGGACGGGAAATTTTTCTGGGAGACGCCGTCCCAGAGGCGGCAGAGGGCCCGCAATTCTGGAGACCGCGAGTCCTTTCGTGGCTCTTCAGCCTCCCACACATCATGAGGGATTGCCCGGCTGTGCTGCTCGAGCCAGTCGGGTGTCGTTGCCAAGCACCTAAAAGCCTGGGAGTCAATCACTCAGGACAGATGGGTGCGGATCATTGCCGGAGGTTACACCATCCCATTCACATACTCACCCCACCGTCCAAAAATCCCGGACCCACCACCCAGTCAAAGGGAAATTGCAGCCGCAGAAGCTTTAAAGCTGCTAGAAAAGGAGTCATCCAACCGGTCCCCACAGACCAGATCGGATCCGGAAATTACTCCAGGTTCTTTTAGTGCCAAAAGACAGGGGACCTGAGACCAATATTGGATCTCAGCAGACTGAACCAATCCAAATCCAAATTCGAATGGTCACGTTACAATCCATTCTCCCATTGTTGGAGAAGGATGTTTGGATGTGCTCCATAGACCTCAAGGACGCCTATTATCACATACCGATACATCAGGCGTCCAGGAGGTATCTGCGCTTCAGCCTGGGAGTCAGTCATTACCAATTTTGTGCACTGCCCTTTGGTCTCACCACAGCCCCAGGGTGTTCACCAAGTGTTTGGCAGTAGTGACGGCTCACCTGAGAAGTCTTGGATTCCAAGTGTTTCCCTATCTGGACGACTGGCTCCTGACTGCCACCACCAGGCATCTACTAATGGACAACCTCAAAGCCACCATCTCCTGGGTGCTACCCTGGGGATTACATTCAATTGGTCAAAGTCTGTCTTGCTGCCCTCTCAGCATAAGGTTCATAGGAGCAGAGATAGACTCAAAATTGATGCTGCTTTTCTTCCTACCGAAAGGATCCAAACTTTACAGGGCCAAGTTCAAGCTCTGATTTCAAGATCCAAAGCCCCAGCCAGGATGGTTCTACAAGTTTTAGGTTCAATGTCTGCCACAGTTCTTTTAGTTCCTCTGGCAAGATTGCACATGAGGATTCTCCAGTGGCTATTGTCAACTCAATGGTCCTTTCAGGACCTTCCAATCAATCATCCCATCATGATTACAGAAACATGCAAACGGGACCTTCGCTGGTGGCTTCAGACATCCAATCTAAATCAAGGAAGTCCTTTGTTATTCCCTCTCCAGTGGTCACCCTGACGACAGATGCCTCCCAGACAGGGTGGGGGGGGGCATTGTCTGGGCAGGTTAGTTCAGGGATCCTGGCTTCCAGACGAAACTCTTCTCCACATCAATGTATTGGAGATGACGGCGCTACTTCTATCCCTACAGGCCTTACACAGCTTTCTCCCTCAGGGCATAATCGCCATCCACACAGACAACATGTCGGTGGTCTGGTACCTAAACAAGCAAGGAGGGACCAGATCTTACCCCCTGTGCAGAGAGGCCATGAGGGTGTGGGAATGGGCGGTAGCTACCAGCCGTTTCTTGGTAGCGACCCACATTCCGGGAAAATCGAATATACTGGCAGACAGATTAAGCAGGACAATTCTCTCTCCTCACGAGTGGTCCTTAAACAAAACAGTAGCAGATCAGGTTTTCCGGAGATGGGGGACACCGTGCTGCGACCTATTTGCAACTCCACTAAACACCAAGTGCAAACGGTTTTTCTCCTTGACTCCACATCAAGGAGTACCAGCTATGGATGCTCTAGCACAACCTTGGCCAACAGGGCTACTTTATGCCTTTCCTCCGATTCCACTTCTCTCCAAAGTCATTCAAAAAGCTTCTCAATTGGGGTCCGCAATGATACTGATTGCCCCATACTGGCCTCGTCAGGTATGGTTTCCTTATCTGAAGAAACATGCGGTGGACGATCCGTGGACTTTAGACCTAATTCCGGACCTGTTAATTCATCAGTCGGGACAACAGCACCAGTCCCTTCACTCCTTGAAGTTGACAGCTTGGTTCCTCCACTTCCGACTTTAGTCAGAAGTCACACATTAGACCCGGAAGTTATTCACATTTTATCTTGCCCACAAACCCACCACTAAGAAATTGTACCTCAGTAAGTGGAAGAGGTTTGCTATCTGGGCTCAACTCAGGGGCTTAGACCCTATCACTGCTCCTATCCCAGAGGTTTTGAAATTCTTAACATCCCTGTTTAATCAAGGATCTTCTGTCTCTACTATTAAAGTCCAACTAGCGGCTATCTCTAAATTTCACGAGTCCATGGATCCTCCATTGATGAGCAGCAGACTATGCAAAACTTTCATTAAAGGTGCGGGTCTGTTAAGACCCCCAGTTTTTCATCCTGCCCTCCGTGGGATCTAGATTTAGTGCTTCGTGCATTGACATCTTCCCCTTCGAACCGGCTGCTACATGTGAGTTAAAATATCTGTCTTGGAAAACTGCCTTTTAGTTGCAATTACTTCTGCAAGAAGAGTTTCAGAGCTTCAAGCCCTGTCTATTAAACCACCGTACTTGATTTTCCACAAGGATAGAGTATCACTCAGGCCTAATCCATCCTTTGTCCCTAAGGTCTGTTCTAATCTCTGTCTCCAACAGTCTCTAGAGCTACCAGTTTTCTTCCCAAAATTCTCAAATGAAGCAGAATACACTCTCCATAAATTGGATGTTCACAGGCAATTGCGCTTCTATTTAGACAGGACTCAGCAACTTCGTAAGTCAGACCAGTTGTTTGTGTCCTTCTCAGACAATAAATTGGGTAAAACCATCACAAAAGCTACTATCTCCAAATGGATTAGAGATTGCATAACTCAGGCTTATTCTTCTTGAATAAGCAACTTACAACATCTATCAAAGCTCACTCTACCAGAGCTATGGCTACTTCTATAGCTTTTCATTCCAAGCTCGCTATATCGGAGATTTGTGCTGCGGCTACTTGGTCCAATCCGCACACTTTCATTTCCCACTATAAATTGGATGTGGCATCTAAAGGACGAGCATCATTTGGTTCCACGGTACTCAGGAATGTTTTCCAGTGAGCCACCCAGGATTCAGGTGCTAGGGACGCTGTCCCATCAGTCAGAATGTAGGCGAGATAGGATCACATAACATCTTTTAGTTATGTACTCACCATAACTTCAGATGTTTGGGATCCATCTCACATTCCTAATACCCACCCTCCTTCCCCCTGCCTTGGAGATCAGAAGAGATTGAACGGTTTTGAGTTCTACTGTTTTATCTTGTTTCATCTGACGATGTTATATAAGCAGTGCGTGCATGTGTGCATGTATGCGGACAAACTAGATCTGGGGGACTGGTAGTGGTGCATCCTGGGATATAGTAAGCTCAGCCAATAAGAGACTTCGCTCTTTGGCATAAGCGTGCCGAGTCGGAGCTGAGGGATCGGCTCCGAACCCATCAGTCAGAATGTAGGCGAGATGGATCCCAAACATCTGAAGTTATGGTGAGTACATAACTAAAAGTTCCCAGGTATTGCCCTAAGAAGAAATATATGGTTGTACATAATGTACAGAGACCAATGAGAATGCCTGCTGGGGGTTGTGTATGAGGGTCTCCAGTATAAGGGGGATGCTTAGCACACCTTTGATAGGGAGTGACTGCTGATACTGGCATCAACTGCTCTGGTTAATGGTGTAGGCACCACTGTAATGACTTGAAGAACTGCCACCTTAACCTTCTATGCCAGTGAGAAGAAGAGGTTAGAGAGTGTGCTTTAAGTGTACATACAAGGTCGTTTATGTAGTATATTTCACAGAGATTCAGGGGGCCCTGGCAGAACATATAATTTATGATGCTGCTTCTTTCTGCTGCCACTTTTCAGCTCCTGAAAAGATAGAGGACAACCACCTACTATTTTTAGATGACTGGAACATCTGTCCAGAAGCAAGGGTAAGTAAGATTCCTACCAAATTCTATGCAACAATTGGACATCATAGTAGAAGTATATTACAAGAAGTTATAGTTTTTATTTACCTATTTAACATTTGTTTACCAGGAAAGTCTGACTTGGAACAAAGACAATTTTCAGCAGAGGCCCTGGGAGAAACACTTCAGACAGATATCTTTGTAACATGGGGGAAACCAGAGCACCTGGAGGAAACCCATGCGAATGCAGGGAGGATATGCCGACTCCGCACAGAAGGCATCCCAACCAAGAATCGAACTGGGGAACCTCTTGCTGTGAGGCGACAAAGCAACCGCTGCACACACTTTTGTGGAAGTAACTTAACCACCCATATGCAGCACCAATATATACTGCTGGGCACACCCTCTCTGTTTCTGACAACATGATACCTTAATTCTTCCCACTTACCCCTCTTGAAAAAAGGCACCTGATTCTGTACAGCCTTCCTCCCCTTCCCCACTGCCATACTGTTCTTCCCCGTGTCCTTAACTATGTTTCCCTGCTTGCTCTTCCCCTTTTCTTTCTTTCCTGTGCCCCAATGTCCTCCCCATTTAAATGAATAAGCTTATTAGGGGCCTTGCTGGAAACCTTGCATTAAGGCCGAAAACATACTGTGCGTCCAGTATTGCTGTTTAAAAAATCTATAATCACATGTGACGTACACATTTGTATTTGCCAGGAATGACATTTACACCGGTGAATTTCTTAGTTAATAGTAGAGAAAAATCCGTCCCTCTTAACTGATAATTACTCAACCTGGCATCATTGTAGTAGTACTTACATGGCTGCATTAGGCATGTTTCTGAATCCCAGGGCTGCTGTGCATGCCTGCATCTTCATGAACATATCCTGTGATTCTGAAGAAGCATTCCTGCTACAGCCTCACAAAAGATCAAGACTTTCTTATGATTAACAGTGTCTGAGCCCAAGGCACATGGGCCTGCATTGTGTATGCAGGAATCAAAATCACTTGAAATACAAATGGGTGAACATATATCCTTGAATTCATTTCACAAAATGCACTTTTTTTCTGAAAGAACAGCAATTGAAACAGGAAATAAAACTACCAATAGAAGCTGATTAAAAATGTATTGCATTGTTCTGTAGTAGAAACTAAGAAAGTAAACAAACTTTAAAAACAAGTTTTTGCAGGTTGCAAGCTTGTTAACTCCTAGTGGTTATCAATGACACACCAATACCTAGGACTCACATATTTCATTGAATTTACAAAGAGTTTTTGACATTTCATTTAGGTTAAATGACTCAGGTTAGGGCTAACATGGTCTTTGTTCACATGGAACTAAACTGTCTCTCTTGTAGAAGTCTTACAAGATACATGTATATGACATTGTATTGTAATGCAGTGTATTATATTTATGGTGTTTACTTTTTATAAGTCCTGTAATGTTTCTCCCCATTATTTCCAAGTTCTTACTGTTCAAATTAGTTAATCTTAATAACCTCACAGTCATTTCAGATGTCATCTGTGCAGTGCTGACTTTCTGCCTTATTTTATCAACTTACTTGTAGTGAAGTGCAAGTACCTGTCATGCTGTTGTACTTTTACAAATTGTTGTAACTTTTGGTTAT